>NC_044346.1:464065-706565 GCF_007364275.1 Archocentrus centrarchus
GGAGCACACGCTGCACTTCCCGCAGTTTCTGCTTCCCAGTTTTGGTGTCGTCCTCTGCCTGCTCCCTTTCCTCCTCTTCAAATGCTTTGAATAATTGTAACAAGTCCTCCTTTATTTTCCCATTTTCATTTTCAGCCTCCAGTCTTCCTTTGACTTCCTCTTCTAGGGCTTCTTCCACTTCCTGTAGCTTCTGCTTCACACTTTTGGTTTCGTACTCTGCCCACTTTCTTTCTCTTCTCTCTTTTTCTAATGTGTTCTTCACCTCTAACAGTTTTTTATTAACAGTGTCCACTTCCTCCTTTGCATTTTCACAGTCATGTTTTTTTTTTGCACCTCCCTTACCTCCTCTTCCAGTGCCTTCAATAATATTAACAAGTCCTTCTTTATTTTCCCATTTTCATTTTCAGCCTCCAGTCTTCCTTTGACTTCCTCCTCTAGAGCTTCTTCCACTTCCTGTAGTTTCTTTTTGAGATCTTCTGCATCCTTCTCCACATGCTCTTTTCCTTTTCTTTCTTCTTCTAATTCTTTCTTTACTGCTCTCAGCTCCTTCTTTATGTTCTCTACTTCCATCTTTGCCTCCATTTTCCCTTTTTCTTCCTCTTTAAGTTGATGTTGAACTTGTTGCACATCTTCTTTGAGCTTGTAGTTTTCCACCTGCAGGGACTTAAAGGCCTCGCGCAGCGCGATGAGCTCTGAGACGGTTGTGAAGGGCGAGGTGCTCACCAGTCCTGCTCTGGAGTTTGACCTGTTCATTGTGGCTTTTCCACCAAGAAATGAAGCAACAGATCAGGACAGAATTATTAGCCTCCCATGAAAATCTCTTTTTTTTTAAAGTGCTGTTACAGTTTCTTCTCAATCGATTTGGAGCAATTCTCACACTTTTGTCACTCACAACTCTCCAGCTCTCATTTCCCTGAATACTGTCCAGCATTGTGTTAGTGTTTCAATCAAATGACCTCAAACTTTTTTGAGGTCGAGCGACCAACAAGTGTACCTAATAAAGTGGCTGCTGAATGTATGTAGCATGGCTTTATGGACTATATAGTAGTTGACGCCATGTTGCCTTTTGCACAGGTGAGTATAAGTTATGAAAAATGCTTTAACTGTTTGGAGAACTGCATTAAGAGTGGTGAAAATCACTTTTGTGCTGTGAGAATTGGGCCAAATCAACTGAGAAAAGTTTTAATCAAAGGAAGAAATTTGTAAAAGAGGAAATGAAGCTACCTTTCAGGTGTTCACAGTCGAAGCTGTGTTCTTCCAGTATTTTGTTGTTGTGCTTTCACTGTGATAATTTCTGTTTTATTTGAGATGCTGAGATGTCTTTTCTGCTGTGTTGTCTGTTGGCTGCTGTGTTGTCTGTTGGCTGCTGGCTGCTGTGTTGTCTGTTGGCTGCTGTGTTGTCTGTTGGCTGCTGTGTTGTCTGTTGGCTGCTGGCTGCTGTGTTGGCTGCTGTCTGTCTTGTTTAAAAATGCTGAAACTAAGCGATGTGATGACATCAGAGTTCTACTGAACATTTTGTTTTAAAATTTGCAACAAGCCCCGCCTACATAGAACAGTATTGTCAGATGCTCATGTTGCCTAGCAACAACAGCTCTTAGTGACCAATGGACACTGCCGTGCAGGTACTGTTCCTGCAGGTACTGTTTGTGCAAGTACTGTTTGTGCAGGTACTGTTCCTGCAGGTACTGTTTCTGCAGGTACTGTTTGTGCAGGTACTGTTCCTGCAGGTACTGTTTCTGCAGGTACTGTTTGTGCAGGTACTGTTCGTGCAGGTACTGTTCCTGCAGGTACTGTTTCTGCAGGTACTGTTTGTGCAGGTACTGTTCCTGCAGGTACTGTTTGTGCAGGTACTGTTCCTGCAGGTACTGTTTCTGCAGGTACTGTTCGTGCAGGTACTGTTTGTGCAGGTACTGTTTCTGCAGGTACTGTTCCTGCAGGTACTGACAGGTAAACTCTTAATGGATGACCATCGACTTCAGTGACCGAGTCAGTCTGAAGGACTCAGTCAGTGAAACACAGCACGTGATGAAAACCAGCACCTGAATATGAAACAGGCCGCCTCATTAAATAAATGTGTGTTATCACAGCACTAATGCCTGTTGTAAAGTTAGGAACCAGTGGTTTTTGCTCTTGGCTTATTTTGCTAATGAAACATGTGACTGTGATACATATGATTAAAAAAAAGAAATCAGGAAGGGGGCAAATACTTTTTCACATCACTGTACATGTTGGATTTGTTGAGAACAATAAAACATGACTATAAAACATGAACAGGCTGCCAAGCACTTCCTGCTTTTAGTGATTAATGCGGTGCGGTCATACACACACCTGTCAGGTCTGATGTGTTTGTGGGGACCCCGGTAACTGAATCATATGCACATATTTAATGACATTTATTGCATCTGTTCAGCCCGTGAACCTATGAAACACCATGTGTGACACTGAACATCAGCTCAGCTGTCTTCCTGCCAGTTATTCAGCTTTGGGTCAGTTATAGTTATAGTTATGTTATAGTTGATAGTTAAAAAAAACATTTTATTATGGGAGTGAAGACGTGGGCGTAGCAGGAATGTCCTGCTTTATGAATTTAAATATAAAGCTTAATTTATGATGACAGTTTCTTCATAAGCAAAAACACAAATCAAGCACAGTTTAGCATTTATGCACAGTTTAGCACATGCTCTGAAATTTGCACGTTTGTGGGTGAAAAGCGTGTCTGGAACTGATGGGACTAAAACGCACCTCTTCCTCATACAGCGCACAGACTGCGACAGTTACAGCACTGGCAGATGTTCTCCAGGCCAGATGTGGCCCACGTGCCACAGCACACCTAAGATGGACCTGCGTCTGAAGCTATCAGTCAAGGTCAAATGTTGCCCAAAGAAAACTGCTGGATGTTTAATCTGGGGTTAACATTTCTGAAGTTTGCTGCAGGTGCGCTCTGCAGAACTGACGCCTCACCTGCTGGTTTTCATGTTTCGTGCTACCCTCTAGCGGCCGAATGAGGACACACACGTGCATGTTTCGAGTATTTTCGTTCGGGATTCACTCGGTCGGTGGATCCAGAGCTCATTAAAACAGTTTACTACCAAACTAACTCTAATGTTTAACTACTTGATGTTTTTTCTCAAATTATGTCAATGTCAATTTTATTTCTAGAGCACATTTAAAAACAACATTGTTGACCAAAGTGTTTTACAAGATCAACTACAAAAGTAAGCAAGATAACCTCATAGGTGAATAAAATAGAATCAAGCACAGAACATAAAAACAAAGAAACACAATAAATATGATGCAATAACACAAACTAAAACTAACACACTAAAACAAGAGACACCACAACATAAAACCTGATGGGACTCAAACTGAACTCGAATCAAAAGCCAAGGTAAAAAGGTGAGTTTTTAGAGAGGATTTAAATGACTGTATGGACTCAGCAGTACAAATATAAAGTGGTAAATTATATCATTTTAATTATAAAAAGCCGGATCCCCTCTATGTATAAAACAAGATGCACTAAGAGCATCTGGCTAGATGATCTCAGTGCTCCTTTAAATAGTTTGAGCAGCTTAGCCAAATTAGAAACCAAATTCAGTCAAATCCCTTATAGAAATCAGAACAACAATCTTCATCAACTCTAACCATCATCTTCCTTTGAATTGCAGTTGTGGTGTGAATCACGAGGCGTTCAGGTCCAAACGTCCTGGAGCTGCACCTCACACTCTGTACCCATGGCTGCTTTAGGCAGCTGCTGCACAAAGGCTCCACCCAGAGGGTGGTGCTACCATTATGTCTCTCTTTTACACTTTCTCCCTTCTTCTCCTCCTTCTTTCCCTAGTTTCCCTCCTTCCACCCATTTTCTAGCACTCATCCCAGTCTGGGTTGCAGCAGCAGCAGCAGTCTAAGCAGAGATGTCCAGACCTCCGTCTCCTCTGCCACCTCCACACCTCCAACTCTTCTTGGGGAACAGCAAGGTATATCAAACTATTCAACAGGCACAATCTCTCCAGCGTGGCCTGACTCATTGTTGGACACGCCCAAAACGCCTCACCCAGGAGGGTCCAGGAGGCATCCCAACATCCTGCCTGAGGTTCCTTTATATTCAGACAGTGACACGGCATCCCCCAAACTAACATCTGTGATGCTGTTAGTTAAATCTCAGAGTTACCAAATAAATAAAGTCCTCCTGTGAAATCAGCTCAGCTCACTTTTATTATTTTAGTACCAAATCACAAACTGAAGGCCCTGCTGGATCAGAGTCATTATTTACAGAAGAGCGTGAAAATGCTCAAAATCTCTGCACTCTGAAGTTGTCAAAATGTGCATATTTTTATTGATCTTACACACAAAACTGTTCCAATGCATCACTGAAATTTCAGAGCAGCACCTCTTGTGCATGGTTTGAGCTTCATGTGATACCTGCACCATAGCAAGACACGCAAAACCCAACAGGAAGTCCAGCACTTTGAATTTTTTCCCATATTTCTGTCTGTGGCTCTTGAGTGCCATGGCTCTGTCTCGTCTCTGACAGAGATCCTTAAAAACAGGATTAAAAACTCTTCATTTTACCTTCAAATCAGCTTCATGTGGATGTTTTCATTTTCATTGATTATTCTCTTTTAACACTCACACTGCTGCTCAGTGTACAGCAGAGACATTTTAGTTTCCTACTTATGAGACTGTGCTTGTGCAACTGCAGAGGGGGAAGCTGTGATCCAGATTCAGCCTGTATCCACTGTTTGGTTTGTCCTTCAGTCTGTGAAGAGTGTCGGGTTCATGGGCCCCTCGCTGTTCGTCCGGGATGCTCCGGTGGGCCTCGGGGAGAAGTCAAATCAGCCACGCCTGAATCACTCGTCTCTGTTTCAGATTGCTGACGTGAACAACACTTATCAGTCTGTCGATGGCAGCGATGAGACCAAAGCCAACCGGATGAGGTGAACTTTGTTCTGAAGATAACTCCTGTTCTTATTACTCTTACCAAATTCTTGGGTAAAACAAACCATTTTGACTTTTTTTGTCTCTATTCTTATTATTTTATTTAACATTTTGTGCACGTCCCTAAAACTACTGTCCACCCTGTCCTCATTGAGTAATTGCCCCTTTAAGAGACCAACTAATGAAATCAGTAACATCAACACCCTGAATCTGTCTTTCTTCAAGGAGGTTGAAACAACTGCGGCAGCTACAGTGAGCAGCTACACTTATATTTCCTTATTTTCATGTAATTATGTTGGTAGTTAGGTGTGGTCAACCTTAACATGTCCTCCCTGTCAGAGGAAAAGCTGATTAATAGAAAAAGTTTTCAGAAAGTTTAAATATATTTTGAAAACAGCAGGTGGTCTCCTTCAATAACCAATAACTTTGGTAGCTGATGGTCCACCGTGTGCTTCTTAGATACTAAATTCATCCAAAAATGTCCACCCTGTCATTGTCCACCCTGTCGCCAAACCCCACATGACAGGGTGGACATTGTATTGTATAGTTGGGATTTTCTTTCATTTCTTTTACATATTTTGATGAGATGGTGATAATTTAAGAGTTCTTTGAACTTTTTTTTCTCAAATTAGGCTCATACTGCTAAAAAGGGTCAATCATTGGTGAGTGTTGTGTTGTCTTTTTAAAGCAATGAGTCCAGGTGGAGCAGAGACAGCACGGCAATATTGGGAACACCATGATGCTGCTCCAGACAGAGGACGAGATAAAGACAGAAACACTGGAAAGAAGAAGGGTCTCCCTGAGCTCAGTGAGACAGAGAAGGGGGCAAAATTGAAAAAAAAAAGAGAGAGAGAGAGAGAGAGAGGAGTGTCCTGCTGCCTTAACTTGCTGTGGGAGAAATGCATCAGTACAACTGAGATTCTTTTTTCTTTTAAGTAACATCCTTGTTGCTACAAGATTCCTTCCATCCATCCATTCTCTTCCATTATCCTGTTTGCGGATAAGTGCCACCTTAGATCCTATTATAGATCTTAATTGTGACTGGGCAAAAATGTCAGTCACTAGATGTGCAAAGCTGGTGGAGACATACCCTAAAAGACTTGCAGCTGTAATTGCAGCAAAAGGTGGTTCACAATTGTATACCGCTTTGTGTTGGTCTTTCACATTAAATTCCAGTGAAAAATATTTATGATTGAGGTTGTAATGTGACAAAATATGAAAAAGTTCAAGGGGTATGAATACTTTTGCAAGCCACTGTAATCACATTGTTATGAAAATGTATTTATTTTCATTTGACTTTGTCCATGACAGAGTGGACATATTTTACAATGTGCTCATTCTTTACCTGCTTGCAGTAAATTCATACAAAGTGTGGGAGCTTGACCAACATTTATTTACAACAGCCAAAGGTCAACTTGATACAATGGATATGAAATTAGTTGGGAAATTGAAACTTTTTTGGGGGCGATTTACGAAGTCCCAAACGCACTTTTTGGTGACATTGACCCAAGTAACGTGTTGCAGGTAATTTCAAATATCAGCAAACACAAAAACTGTTTGTGTGCAGTTTGTCACACAGTGTGTCTGCTAGCTTAAAGAACAGCTGCTGTGTTTCCAGGGAGAGAAAAGAGAGAGAAGTTCACTCAGAGATGGAGAAAGATGGAAGAAGGAGGAGGAGAGAGGAAGAAGAGAGGTTAAAGGTTAAAACATTTGTTAACTGTACTCTCATACCCTGAAAGGGGTCATTTTAGACCTACTAAAACTGATTGATTGATTGATCTGGATGGCATTACTTTGGCCTCCAGTGACACTGTGAGAAATCTTGGAGTCATTTTTGTCCTTCAATGCACATATTAAACAAATATGTAGGACCGCTTTTTTGCATTTGTGCAATATTTTCAAAATGAGAAACATCCTTTCTCAGAGTGATGCTGAAAAACTAATTCATGCATTTATTACTTCTATGCTGGACTATTGTAATTCGTTATTATCAGGCTGTCCTAAAAGCTCCCTGAAAAGCCTTCAGCTGATCCAAATGCTGCAGCTAGAGCAGGGCTGGACAAGCCTTGAAGGGGCCCCACTCATAATACTCCACTGTCACCTGAGCCTAACCATTGTTAATGCTGAGGGCTGAAGTTGAATATTATTTTCTTTTAGGATGCATTACTTTTTCATCCATCCATCCATCCATCCATCCATCCATCCATCCGCTGATAGGATGGAGCCTATCCCAGCTCCATGTTATTCTGGAGTGTTGTAATAGTTACCTCTTTCTGTTATGAGATGCAAACAGAAGCTTACTCGGTGAGTCAAACACAGTTCTCAGTGGTTCCTGCACATTTGCACTCTTTTTGTGTTTGGAGTTATGAGGATGTTTCATAACTCCAAACTTGAATTTAAGACAGTCTGACTGGTTTCCTTAGTTTGGTTCGTGTAAATAATGATTTTGAGCTTAATTGCCTAAAACTGATGTCTGAATGTCTTCAACTGTTGCTGAAGTTCAAATGTTTAAGATGAAGCTTTTGCCACAGTTTATGACCATTTCCTTTATGAAGTCATTGTTCAGTGAACATCACACTGATGGGCTGCAACAAGCTCCTTTAAATGTTGTGTGTAGTCAGTGCTGCTGTCAGTAACTCAGCTGTCAGTGAGCCGGTGAGAAGCTTCCAGGTGTTACTCTGGAGGAGGCTGGAAAACTTTGGAAAAGGAGTTCAATACAAGTGAGTGAAGCTCTGCTGAGCAGTGTCAGTGATACTGAGGTGAGCTGCTGAGGACATCCTGACCTCTCTGTCAGTGAGCCCTGGTGTTTTCTGCTGCTGTTAGCGGTGAAGAAGATCCATCATCACTGACCTGCGACACTTGGAGAATAAACTCATACGAATGTGGCAGTTGGTACTGAAGGAAAAAGGGGGGGTTGTGCCTTTAATTAGTGCTTCCAGGGGTAAATATACAATCAACTGCACGTAGAAACAGTTTTACGAGTGGGATCAGGCCATTGGAGTGAGGCGGGTGCACACCTCACTCCATGTGAGCGGCATAATCCTGGGCATGAATATCTGAAGGTTTCAAGTTTTATTTCTTACAGAAGTTTTTGTGAAATTGTGTATTTATAGATGACCTAATTTCAGATCTGTGTAGAGGCAGTAGTAGAGGAAGCTGGTAGTCCAATAGAGGGGCAGATCGAGGTACCAGGTATTTTAGTGTGTATCAGTAAAACTGTTTTTAAATGTCTTTTTAATAAAACCTTTAATAGTGTAAATTTGTCTCCCTGCAGCACACCTGTGAGCCTCTAGCTGCTCTTGCCGTGGAGAATTGTTTTTGGAGATTTAGTGTGATGCTAATTAGAGTTAAAGATCATTGAAGGGTTTATTCACCTCGTATGCTTTGATTGGCTGCAGTGAAATTGTCCCCGGACCTACTCTGTGGAGTGGGGAGTTTTATTCTTACTCCTGAATGAAATGATGTGAAATAAAGATTTCTTTATAAAACAAAAACTTTCAGTGAACACAAATCTGTTGTTTTTCCAACTGACCTGTCGTGTGACACAAAGTGATGATTTAATCAAACTGTATCGGAGAGAAAGCGGCTTTTTAGGACACTCGAGCCTAACGTTAGCTGCCATAACGTTAGCTTATATCCAGCTGTGCAGCAAAGTACAAGGAGCGATCCTGATCCATAAATCTGATCCATTCTGGATTCATCCCGCTGTGCGAATGGACTCCGATCCAGACCCAGTTTGCAGATCCATTACAGTCTGTGATACATCAGGATGGATCCGGTCCCGAGTCTCTTTACTATCTGAGGTGGTTTATGATGAATGTGTTTGAAAATGAAGCAGAAGAATTAAATGATGTTTGTGTGAAAAAATGCAATTTCAAAAGTTTTTGTGGGGACACTTCATAGTAACTTCTGTGATACACAACTGTGAACAAAATGAGTTGTACACCATTAATGCAGCCATGAGGACATACACACAAAAACATGAGTTAGTGCTTCCTCTCGTCCTGTTGTACATACTGACAGAAACCTCTTTTGTTTACTTTGTATTCATTTATTATATGAAGACATCAAAACACAACACAGTTCAATCACATTTAACAACTAAAAAAGGAAACTTAACAACTAAAAAATAAGAAACTTAACAACTAAAAAATAAGAAACTAACTAACATTTAGGAAACTCGACCACTAAAAAAAGGAAACTTAACAACTAAAAAATAAGAAACTTAACTAACATTTAGGAAACTCAATCACTAAAAAAAAGGAAACTTAACAACTAAAAAATAAGAAACTTAACTAACATTTAGGAAACTCAATCACTAAAAAAAAGGAAACTTAACAACTAAAAAATAAGAAACTTAAATAACATTTAGGAAACTCAATCACTAAAAAAAAGAAACTTAACAACTAAAAAATAAGAAACTTAACTAACATTTAGGAAACTCAATCACTAAAAAAAGGAAACTTAACAACTAAAAAATAAGAAACTTAACTAACATTTAGGAAACTCGACCACTAAAAAAAGGAAAACTTAACAACTAAAAAATAAGAAACTTAACTAACATTTAGGAAACTCAATCACTAAAAAAAAGGAAACTTAACAACTAAAAATAAGAAACTTAACTAACATTTAGGAAACTCAATCACTAAAAAAAAAGGAACTTAACAACTAAAAATAAGAAACTTAACTAACATTTAGGAACTCAATCACTAAAAAAAAGGAAACTTAACAACTAAAAAATAAGAAAACTTAACTAACATTTAGGAAACTCAATCACTAAAAAAAAGGAAACTTAACACTAAAAAATAAGAAACTTAACTAACATTTAGGAAACTCGACCACTAAAAAAAAGGAAACTTAACAACTAAAAAATAAGAAACTTAACTAACATTTAGGAAACTCAATCACTAAAAAAAAGGAAACTTAACAACTAAAAAATAAGAAACTAAACTAACATTTAGGAAACTCAATCACTAAAAAAAAGGAACTTAACAACTAAAAAATAAGAAACTTAACTAACATTTAGGAAACTCAACCACTAAAAAATGAAACTTAACAACTAAAAAATAAGAAACTTAACTAACATTTAGGAAACTCAATCACTAAAAAAAAGGAAACTTAACAACTAAAAAATAAGAAACTTAACTAACATTTAGGAAACTCAACCACTAAAAAAGGAAACTTAACAACTAAAAATGGGAGGAAATATAACTTGAACAAGTCAAAAAGGAGATGGGAAAGATTAGAGGGAAAGGGAGGGAGGAAAATGGAAGGTTAGGGTGTTAAAGAAAAAGGTGTGGTGGGAGGAGGGGGGGGTGAGGAGACAGAGGGAAGGATGAGGAGACAGAGGGAAGGATGAGACAAAGGAAGGATGAGAGAGGAGAGGGGGGGGATGAGGAGACAAGGGAAGGATGAGGAGAGGGGGGGGAATGAGGAGACAGAGGAAGGATGAGGAGAGGGGGGGGGATGAGGAGACAGAGGGAAGGAGGAGACAGGGAGGGAAGGATGAGGAGAGGGGGGAATGAGGAGACAGAGGGAGGATGGGAGAGGGGGGGGGGGGAATGAGGAGACAGAGGGAAGGAGGAGACAGAGGGAAGGATGAGGAGAGGGGGGGGATGAGGAGACAGAGGGAAGGATGAGGGAGGGGGGGGAATGAGGAGACAGAGGGAAGGATGAGGAGAGGGGGGGGGATGAGGAGACAGAAGGAGGAGACAGAGGGAAGGATGAGGAGGGGGGAATGAGGAGACAGAGGGAAGGATGAGGAGAGGGGGGGGGGGGGGGGGATGAGGAGACAGAGGGAAGGAGGAGGAGACAGAGGGAAGGATGAGGGAGAGAGGGAAGGATGAGGAGAGGGGGGGATGAGGAGACAGAGGGAAGGATGAGACAGAGGGAAGGATGAGGAGACAGCGGGAAGGAGGAGACAGAGGGAAGGATGAGGAGAGGGGGGAATGAGGAGACAGAGGAAGGATGAGGAGAGGGGGGATGAGGAGACAGAGGGAAGGAGGAGAAGGAGGAAGTGGACTTCATGTCTTAGTGGATTTCTTCTGCTTCTTCAGCTCTTTCATGTGTCAGCAGCTGCTGCTCGGCCTCTTTCACTTTTCCTTTCAGTTTCTTTTTGGCCTCTTTTGCTTTCACTTTCAAATCTTCTTGGATGCTTTGTGTTCTAGTTTCAGCTGTTTGAGAGCTGTTTTACAGTCTTTTGCTGTCATTTCAGTCTCGGGCATGTTTGTATTTATAAAAACTTCTATTTTTTCCTCCTCTAGTTTTTGTTTTGTGGCCAATATTCATTTTTAGGTCTTCTGAGTCTTTTTTGGCCATCAGCTTTTCTTTCATTCTTCTTGGAGCACACGCTGCACTTCCCGCAGTTTCTGCTTCCCAGTTTTGGTGTCGTCCTCTGCCTGCTCCCTTTCCTCCTCTTCAAATGCTTTGAATAATTGTAACAAGTCCTCCTTTATTTTCCCATTTTCATTTTCAGCCTCCAGTCTTCCTTTGACTTCCTCTTCTAGGGCTTCTTCCACTTCCTGTAGCTTCTGCTTCACACTTTTGGTTTCGTACTCTGCCCACTTTCTTTCTCTTCTCTCTTTTTCTAATGTGTTCTTCACCTCTAACAGTTTTTTATTAACAGTGTCCACTTCCTCCTTTGCATTTTCACAGTCATGTTTTGTTTTTTGCACCTCCCTTACCTCCTCTTCCAGTGCCTTCAATAATATTAACAAGTCCTTCTTATTTTCCCATTTTCATTTTCAGCCTCCAGTCTTCCTTTGACTTCCTCCTCTAGAGCTTCTTCCACTTCCTGTAGTTTCTTTTTGAGATCTTCTGCATCCTTCTCCACATGCTCTTTTCCTTTTCTTTCTTCTTCTAATTCTTTCTTTACTGCTCTCAGCTCCTTCTTTATGTTCTCTACTTCCATCTTTGCCTCCATTTTCCCTTTTTCTTCCTCTTTAAGTTGATGTTGAACTTGTTGCACATCTTCTTTGAGCTTGTAGTTTTCCACCTGCAGGGACTTAAAGGCCTCGCGCAGCGCGATGAGCTCTGAGACGGTTGTGAAGGGCGAGGTGCTCACCAGTCCTGCTCTGGAGTTTGACCTGTTCATTGTGGCTTTTCCACCAAGAAATGAAGCAACAGATCAGGACAGAATTATTAGCCTCCCATGAAAATCTCTTTTTTTTTTAAAGTGCTGTTACAGTTTCTTCTCAATCGATTTGGAGCAATTCTCACACTTTTGTCACTCACAACTCTCCAGCTCTCATTTCCCTGAATACTGTCCAGCATTGTGTTAGTGTTTCAATCAAATGACCTCAAACTTTTTTGAGGTCGAGCGACCAACAAGTGTACCTAATAAAGTGGCTGCTGAATGTATGTAGCATGGCTTTATGGACTATATAGTAGTTGACGCCATGTTGCCTTTTGCACAGGTGAGTATAAGTTATGAAAAATGCTTTAACTGTTTGGAGAACTGCATTAAGAGTGGTGAAAATCACTTTTGTGCTGTGAGAATTGGGCCAAATCAACTGAGAAAAGTTTTAATCAAAGGAAGAAATTTGTAAAAGAGGAAATGAAGCTACCTTTCAGGTGTTCACAGTCGAAGCTGTGTTCTTCCAGTATTTTGTTGTTGTGCTTTCACTGTGATAATTTCTGTTTTATTTGAGATGCTGAGATGTCTTTTCTGCTGTGTTGTCTGTTGGCTGCTGTGTTGTCTGTTGGCTGCTGGCTGCTGTGTTGTCTGTTGGCTGCTGTGTTGTCTGTTGGCTGCTGTGTTGTCTGTTGGCTGCTGGCTGCTGTGTTGGCTGCTGTCTGTCTTGTTTAAAATGCTGAAACTAAGCGATGTGATGACATCAGAGTTCTACTGAACATTTTGTTTTAAAATTTGCAACAAGCCCCGCCTACATAGAACAGTATTGTCAGATGCTCATGTTGCCTAGCAACAACAGCTCTTAGTGACCAATGGACACTGCCGTGCAGGTACTGTTCCTGCAGGTACTGTTTGTGCAAGTACTGTTTGTGCAGGTACTGTTCCTGCAGGTACTGTTTCTGCAGGTACTGTTTGTGCAGGTACTGTTCCTGCAGGTACTGTTTCTGCAGGTACTGTTTGTGCAGGTACTGTTCCTGCAGGTACTGTTTCTGCAGGTACTGTTTGTGCAGGTACTGTTCGTGCAGGTACTGTTCCTGCAGGTACTGTTTCTGCAGGTACTGTTTGTGCAGGTACTGTTCCTGCAGGTACTGTTTGTGCAGGTACTGTTCCTGCAGGTACTGTTTCTGCAGGTACTGTTCGTGCAGGTACTGTTTGTGCAGGTACTGTTTCTGCAGGTACTGTTCCTGCAGGTACTGACAGGTAAACTCTTAATGGATGACCATCGACTTCAGTGACCGAGTCAGTCTGAAGGACTCAGTCAGTGAAACACAGCACGTGATGAAAACCAGCACCTGAATATGAAACAGGCCGCCTCATTAAATAAATGTGTGTTATCACAGCACTAATGCCTGTTGTAAAGTTAGGAACCAGTGGTTTTGCTCTTGGCTTATTTTGCTAATGAAACATGTGACTGTGATACATATGATTAAAAAAAAGAAATCAGGAAGGGGGCAAATACTTTTTCACATCACTGTACATGTTGGATTTGTTGAGAACAATAAAACATGACTATAAAACATGAACAGGCTGCCAAGCACTTCCTGCTTTTAGTGATTTAATGCGGTGCGGTCATACACACACCTGTCAGGTCTGATGTGTTTGTGGGGACCCCGGTAACTGAATCATATGCACATATTTAATGACATTTATTGCATCTGTTCAGCCCGTGAACCTATGAAACACCATGTGTGACACTGAACATCAGCTCAGCTGTCTTCCTGCCAGTTATTCAGCTTTGGGTCAGTTATAGTTATAGTTATGTTATAGTTGATAGTTAAAAAAAACATTTTATTATGGGAGTGAAGACGTGGGCGTAGCAGGAATGTCCTGCTTTATGAATTTAAATATAAAGCTTAATTTATGATGACAGTTTCTTCATAAGCAAAAACACAAATCAAGCACAGTTTAGCATTTATGCACAGTTTAGCACATGCTCTGAAATTTGCACGTTTGTGGGTGAAAAGCGTGTCTGGAACTGATGGGACTAAAACGCACCTCTTCCTCATACAGCGCACAGACTGCGACAGTTACAGCACTGGCAGATGTTCTCCAGGCCAGATGTGGCCCACGTGCCACAGCACACCTAAGATGGACCTGCGTCTGAAGCTATCAGTCAAGGTCAAATGTTGCCCAAAGAAAACTGCTGGATGTTTAATCTGGGGTTAACATTTCTGAAGTTTGCTGCAGGTGCGCTCTGCAGAACTGACGCCTCACCTGCTGGTTTTCATGTTTCGTGCTACCCTCTAGCGGCCGAATGAGGACACACACGTGCATGTTTCGAGTATTTTCGTTCGGGATTCACTCGGTCGGTGGATCCAGAGCTCATTAAAACAGTTTACTACCAAACTAACTCTAATGTTTAACTACTTGATGTTTTTTCTCAAATTATGTCAATGTCAATTTTATTTCTAGAGCACATTTAAAAACAACATTGTTGACCAAAGTGTTTTACAAGATCAACTACAAAAGTAAGCAAGATAACCTCATAGGTGAATAAAATAGAATCAAGCACAGAACATAAAAACAAAGAAACACAATAAATATGATGCAATAACACAAACTAAAACTAACACACTAAAACAAGAGACACCACAACATAAAACCTGATGGGACTCAAACTGAACTCGAATCAAAAGCCAAGGTAAAAAGGTGAGTTTTTAGAGAGGATTTAAATGACTGTATGGACTCAGCAGTACAAATATAAAGTGGTAAATTATATCATTTTAATTATAAAAGCCGGATCCCCTCTATGTATAAAACAAGATGCACTAAGAGCATCTGGCTAGATGATCTCAGTGCTCCTTTAAATAGTTTGAGCAGCTTAGCCAAATTAGAAACCAAATTCAGTCAAATCCCTTATAGAAATCAGAACAACAATCTTCATCAACTCTAACCATCATCTTCCTTTGAATTGCAGTTGTGGTGTGAATCACGAGGCGTTCAGGTCCAAACGTCCTGGAGCTGCACCTCACACTCTGTACCCATGGCTGCTTTAGGCAGCTGCTGCACAAAGGCTCCACCCAGAGGGTGGTGCTACCATTATGTCTCTCTTTTACACTTTCTCCCTTCTTCTCCTCCTTCTTTCCCTAGTTTCCCTCCTTCCACCCATTTTCTAGCACTCATCCCAGTCTGGGTTGCAGCAGCAGCAGCAGTCTAAGCAGAGATGTCCAGACCTCCGTCTCCTCTGCCACCTCCACACCTCCAACTCTTCTTGGGGAACAGCAAGGTATATCAAACTATTCAACAGGCACAATCTCTCCAGCGTGGCCTGACTCATTGTTGGACACGCCCAAAACGCCTCACCCAGGAGGGTCCAGGAGGCATCCCAACATCCTGCCTGAGGTTCCTTTATATTCAGACAGTGACACGGCATCCCCCAAACTAACATCTGTGATGCTGTTAGTTAAATCTCAGAGTTACCAAATAAATAAAGTCCTCCTGTGAAATCAGCTCAGCTCACTTTTATTATTTTAGTACCAAATCACAAACTGAAGGCCCTGCTGGATCAGAGTCATTATTTACAGAAGAGCGTGAAAATGCTCAAAATCTCTGCACTCTGAAGTTGTCAAAATGTGCATATTTTTATTGATCTTACACACAAAACTGTTCCAATGCATCACTGAAATTTCAGAGCAGCACCTCTTGTGCATGGTTTGAGCTTCATGTGATACCTGCACCATAGCAAGACACGCAAAACCCAACAGGAAGGCCAGCACTTTGAATTTTTTCCCATATTTCTGTCTGTGGCTCTTGAGTGCCATGGCTCTGTCTCGTCTCTGACAGAGATCCTTAAAAACAGGATTAAAAACTCTTCATTTTACCTTCAAATCAGCTTCATGTGGATGTTTTCATTTTCATTGATTATTCTGTTTTTAACACTCACACTGCTGCTCAGTGTACAGCAGAGACATTTTAGTTTCCTACTTATGAGACTGTGCTTGTGCAACTGCAGAGGGGAAGCTGTGATCCAGATTCAGCCTGTATCCACTGTTTGGTTTGTCCTTCAGTCTGTGAAGAGTGTCGGGTTCATGGGCCCTCGCTGTTCGTCCGGGATGCTCCGGTGGGCCTCGGGGAGAAGTCAAATCAGCCACGCCTGAATCACTCGTCTCTGTTTCAGATTGCTGACGTGAACAACACTTATCAGTCTGTCGATGGCAGCGATGAGACCAAAGCCAACCGGATGAGGTGAACTTTGTTCTGAAGATAACTCCTGTTCTTATTACTCTTACCAAATTCTTGGGTAAAACAAACCATTTTGACTTTTTTTGTCTCTATTCTTATTATTTTATTTAACATTTTGTGCACGTCCCTAAAACTACTGTCCACCCTGTCCTCATTGAGTAATTGCCCCTTTAAGAGACCAACTAATGAAATCAGTAACATCAACACCCTGAATCTGTCTTTCTTCAAGGAGGTTGAAACAACTGCGGCAGCTACAGTGAGCAGCTACACTTATATTTCCTTATTTTCATGTAATTATGTTGGTAGTTAGGTGTGGTCAACCTTAACATGTCCTCCCTGTCAGAGGAAAAGCTGATTAATAGAAAAAGTTTTCAGAAAGTTTAAATATATTTTGAAAACAGCATGTGGTCTCCTTCAATAACCAATAACTTTGGTAGCTGATGGTCCACCGTGTGCTTCTTAGATACTAAATTCATCCAAAAATGTCCACCCTGTCATTGTCCACCCTGTCGCCAAACCCCACATGACAGGGTGGACTTTGTATTGTATAGTTGGGATTTTCTTTCATTTCTTTTACATATTTTGATGAGATGGTGATAATTTAAGAGTTCTTTGAACTTTTTTTTCTCAAATTAGGCTCATACTGCTAAAAAGGGTCAATCATTGGTGAGTGTTGTGTTGTCTTTTTAAAGCAATGAGTCCAGGTGGAGCAGAGACAGCACGGCAATATTGGGAACACCATGATGCTGCTCCAGACAGAGGACGAGATAAAGACAGAAACACTGGAAAGAAGAAGGGTCTCCCTGAGCTCAGTGAGACAGAGAAGGGGGCAAAATGGAAAAAAAAAGAGAGAGAGAGAGAGAGAGAGGAGTGTCCTGCTGCCTTAACTTGCTGTGGGAGAAATGCATCAGTACAACTGAGATTCTTTTTTCTTTTAAGTAACATCCTTGTTGCTACAAGATTCCTTCCATCCATCCATTCTCTTCCATTATCCTGTTTGCGGATAAGTGCCACCTTAGATCCTATTATAGATCTTAATTGTGACTGGGCAAAAATGTCAGTCACTAGATGTGCAAAGCTGGTGGAGACATACCCTAAAAGACTTGCAGCTGTAATTGCAGCAAAAGGTGGTTCACAATTGTATACCGCTTTGTGTTGGTCTTTCACATTAAATTCCAGTGAAAAATATTTATGATTGAGGTTGTAATGTGACAAAATATGAAAAAGTTCAAGGGGTATGAATACTTTTGCAAGCCACTGTAATCACATTGTTATGAAAATGTATTTATTTTCATTTGACTTTGTCCATGACAGAGTGGACATATTTTACAATGTGCTCATTCTTTACCTGCTTGCAGTAAATTCATACAAAGTGTGGGAGCTTGACCAACATTTATTTACAACAGCCAAAGGTCAACTTGATACAATGGATATGAAATTAGTTGGGAAATTGAAACTTTTTTGGGGGCGATTTACGAAGTCCCAAACGCACTTTTTGGTGACATTGACCCAAGTAACGTGTTGCAGGTAATTTCAAATATCAGCAAACACAAAAACTGTTTGTGTGCAGTTTGTCACACAGTGTGTCTGCTAGCTTAAAGAACAGCTGCTGTGTTTCCAGGGAGAGAAAAGAGAGAGAAGTTCACTCAGAGATGGAGAAAGATGGAAGAAGGAGGAGGAGAGAGGAAGAAGAGAGGTTAAAGGTTAAAACATTTGTTAACTGTACTCTCATACCCTGAAAGGGGTCATTTTAGACCTACTAAAACTGATTGATTGATTGATCTGGATGGCATTACTTTGGCCTCCAGTGACACTGTGAGAAATCTTGGAGTCATTTTTGTCCTTCAATGCACATATTAAACAAATATGTAGGACCGCTTTTTTGCATTTGTGCAATATTTTCAAAATGAGAAACATCCTTTCTCAGAGTGATGCTGAAAAACTAATTCATGCATTTATTACTTCTATGCTGGACTATTGTAATTCGTTATTATCAGGCTGTCCTAAAAGCTCCCTGAAAAGCCTTCAGCTGATCCAAAATGCTGCAGCTAGAGCAGGGCTGGACAAGCCTTGAAGGGGCCCCACTCATAATACTCCACTGTCACCTGAGCCTAACCATTGTTAATGCTGAGGGCTGAAGTTGAATATTATTTTCTTTTAGGATGCATTACTTTTTCATCCATCCATCCATCCATCCATCCATCCATCCATCCATCCGCTGATAGGATGGAGCCTATCCCAGCTCCATGTTATTCTGGAGTGTTGTAATAGTTACCTCTTTCTGTTATGAGATGCAAACAGAAGCTTACTCGGTGAGTCAAACACAGTTCTCAGTGGTTCCTGCACATTTGCACTCTTTTTGTGTTTGGAGTTATGAGGATGTTTCATAACTCCAAACTTGAATTTAAGACAGTCTGACTGGTTTCCTTAGTTTGGTTCGTGTAAATAATGATTTTGAGCTTAATTGCCTAAAACTGATGTCTGAATGTCTTCAACTGTTGCTGAAGTTCAAATGTTTAAGATGAAGCTTTTGCCACAGTTTATGACCATTTCCTTTATGAAGTCATTGTTCAGTGAACATCACACTGATGGGCTGCAACAAGCTCCTTTAAATGTTGTGTGTAGTCAGTGCTGCTGTCAGTAACTCAGCTGTCAGTGAGCCGGTGAGAAGCTTCCAGGTGTTACTCTGGAGGAGGCTGGAAAACTTTGGAAAAGGAGTTCAATACAAGTGAGTGAAGCTCTGCTGAGCAGTGTCAGTGATACTGAGGTGAGCTGCTGAGGACATCCTGACCTCTCTGTCAGTGAGCCCTGGTGTTTCTGCTGCTGTTAGCGGTGAAGAAGATCCATCATCACTGACCTGCGACACTTGGAGAATAAACTCATACGAATGTGGCAGTTGGTACTGAAGGAAAAAGGGGGGGTTGTGCCTTTAATTAGTGCTTCCAGGGGTAAATATACAATCAACTGCACGTAGAAACAGTTTTACGAGTGGGATCAGGCCATTGGAGTGAGGCGGGTGCACACCTCACTCCATGTGAGCGGCATAATCCTGGGCATGAATATCTGAAGGTTTCAAGTTTTATTTCTTACAGAAGTTTTTGTGAAATTGTGTATTTATAGATGACCTAATTTCAGATCTGTGTAGAGGCAGTAGTAGAGGAAGCTGGTAGTCAATAGAGGGGCAGATCGAGGTACCAGGTATTTTAGTGTGTATCAGTAAAACTGTTTTTAAATGTCTTTTTAATAAAACCTTTAATAGTGTAAATTTGTCTCCCTGCAGCACACCTGTGAGCCTCTAGCTGCTCTTGCCGTGGAGAATTGTTTTTGGAGATTTAGTGTGATGCTAATTAGAGTTAAAGATCATTGAAGGGGTTTATTCACCTCGTATGCTTTGATTGGCTGCAGTGAAATTGTCCCCGGACCTACTCTGTGGAGTGGGGAGTTTTATTCTTACTCCTGAATGAAATGATGTGAAATAAAGATTTCTTTATAAACAAAAACTTTCAGTGAACACAAATCTGTTGTTTTTCCAACTGACCTGTCGTGTGACACAAAGTGATGATTTAATCAAACTGTATCGGAGAGAAAGCGGCTTTTTAGGACACTCGAGCCTAACGTTAGCTGCCATAACGTTAGCTTATAACCAGCTGTGCAGCAAAGTACAAGGAGCGATCCTGATCCATAAATCTGATCCATTCTGGATTCATCCCGCTGTGCGAATGGACTCCGATCCAGACCCAGTTTGCAGATCCATTACAGTCTGTGATACATCAGGATGGATCCGGTCCCGAGTCTCTTTACTATCTGAGGTGGTTTATGATGAATGTGTTTGAAAATGAAGCAGAAGAATTAAATGATGTTTGTGTGAAAAAATGCAATTTCAAAAGTTTTTGTGGGGACACTTCATAGTAACTTCTGTGATACACAACTGTGAACAAAATGAGTTGTACACCATTAATGCAGCCATGAGGACATACACACAAAAACATGAGTTAGTGCTTCCTCTCGTCCTGTTGAACATACTGACAGAAACCTCTTTTGTTTACTTTGTATTCATTTATTATATGAAGACATCAAAACACAACACAGTTCAATCACATTTAACAACTAAAAAAGGAAACTTAACAACTAAAAAAATAAGAAACTTAACAACTAAAAAATAAGAAACTTAACTAACATTTAGGAACCTCGACCACTAAAAAAAGGAAACTTAACAACTAAAAAATAAGAAACTTAACTAACATTTAGGAAACTCAATCACTAAAAAAAGGAAACTTAACAACTAAAAAATAAGAAACTTAACAAACATTTAGGAAACTCAATCACTAAAAAAAAGGAAACTTAACAACTAAAAAATAAGAAAATTAACTAACATTTAGGAAACTCAATCACTAAAAAAAGGAAACTTAACAACTAAAAAATAAGAAACTTAACTAACATTTAGGAAACTCAACACTAAAAAAGGAAACTTAACAACTAAAAATGGGAGGAAATATAACTTGAAACAAGTCAAAAAGGAGATGGGAAAGATAGAGGGAAAGGGAGGGAGGAAAAATGGAAGGTTAGGGGTGTTAAAGAAAAAGGTGTGGTGGGAGGAGGGGGGGGTGAGGAGACCAGAGGGAGGATGAGGGAGACAGAGGGAAGGATGAGACAAAGGGAAGGATGAGGAGAGGGGGGGGATGAGGAGACAGAGGGAAGGATGAGGAGAGGGGGGGGGAATGAGGAGACAGAGGGAAGGATGAGGAGGGGGGGGGGATGAGGAGACAGAGGGAAGGAGGAGACAGAGGGAAGGATGAGGAGAGGGGGGGAATGAGGAGACAGAGGGAAGGATGAGGAGAGGGGGGGGGGGATGAGGAGACAGAGGGAAGGAGGGAGACAGAGGGAAGGATGAGGAGAGGGGGGGGATGAGGAGACAGAGGGAAGGATGAGGAGAGGGGGGGGAATGAGGAGACAGAGGGAAGGATGAGGAGAGGGGGGGGGATGAGGAGACAGAGGGAAGGAGGAGACAGAGGGAAGGATGAGGAGAGGGGGGGAATGAGGAGACAGAGGGAAGGATGAGGAGAGGGGGGGGGGGGGATGAGGAGACAGAGGGAAGGAGGAGACAGAGGGAAGGATGAGGAGACAGAGGGAAGGATGAGGAGAGGGGGGGATGAGGAGACAGAGGGAAGGATGAGACAGAGGGAAGGATGAGGAGACAGAGGGAAGGAGGAGACAGAGGGAAGGATGAGGAGAGGGGGGGGAATGAGGAGACAGAGGGAAGGATGAGGAGAGGGGGGGTGAGGAGACAGAGGGAAGGAGGAGAAGGAGGAAGTGGACTTCATGTCTTAGTGGATTTCTTCTGCTTCTTCAGCTCTTTCATTGTGTTCAGCAGCTGCTGCTCGGCCTCTTTCACTTTTCCTTTCAGTTTCTTTTTGGCCTCTTTTGCTTTCACTTTCAAATTCTTCTTGGCTGCTTTGTGTTCTAGTTTCAGCTGTTTGAGAGCTGTTTTACAGTCTTTTGCTGTCATTTCAGTCTCGGGCATGTTTGTATTTATAAAACTTCTATTTTTTCCTCCTCTAGTTTTTGTTTTGTGGCCAATAATTCATTTTTAGATCTTCTGAGTCTTTTTTGGCCATCAGCTTTTCTTTCATTTCTTCTTGGAGCACACGCTGCACTTCCCGCAGTTTCTGCTTCCCAGTTTTGGTGTCGTCCTCTGCCTGCTCCCTTTCCTCCTCTTCAAATGCTTTGAATAATTGTAACAAGTCCTCCTTTATTTTCCCATTTTCATTTTCAGCCTCCAGTCTTCCTTTGACTTCCTCCTCTAGAGCTTCTTCCACTTCCTGTAGCTTCTGCTTCACACTTTTGGTTTCGTACTCTGCCCACTTTCTTTCTCTTCTCTCTTTTTCTAATGTGTTCTTCACCTCTAACAGTTTTTTATTAACAGTGTCCACTTCCTCCTTTGCATTTTCACAGTCATGTTTTTTTTTTTGCACCTCCCTTACCTCCTCTTCCAGTGCCTTCAATAATATTAACAGGTCCTTCTTTATTTTCCCATTTTCATTTTCAGCCTCCAGTCTTCCTTTGACTTCCTCCTCTAGAGCTTTCTTCCACTTCCTGTAGTTTCTTTTTGAGATCTTCTGCATCCTTCTCCACATGCTCTTTTCCTTTTCTTTCTTCTTCTAATTCTTTCTTTACTGCTCTCAGCTCCTTCTTTATGTTCTCTACTTCCATCTTTGCCTCCATTTTCCCTTTTTCTTCCTCTTTAAGTTGATGTTGAACTTGTTGCACATCTTCTTTGAGCTTGTAGTTTTCCACCTGCAGGGACTTAAAGGCCTCGCGCAGCGCGATGAGCTCTGAGACGGTTGTGAAGGGCGAGGTGCTCACCAGTCCTGCTCTGGAGTTTGACCTGTTCATTGTGGCTTTTCCACCAAGAAATGAAGCAACAGATCAGGACAGAATTATTAGCCTCCCATGAAAATCTCTTTTTTTTTTAAAGTGCTGTTACAGTTTCTTCTCAATCGATTTGGAGCAATTCTCACACTTTTGTCACTCACAACTCTCCAGCTCTCATTTCCCTGAATACTGTCCAGCATTGTGTTAGTGTTTCAATCAAATGACCTCAAACTTTTTTGAGGTCGAGCGACCAACAAGTGTACCTAATAAAGTGGCTGCTGAATGTATGTAGCATGGCTTTATGGACTATATAGTAGTTGACGCCATGTTGCCTTTTGCACAGGTGAGTATAAGTTATGAAAAATGCTTTAACTGTTTGGAGAACTGCATTAAGAGTGGTGAAAATCACTTTTGTGCTGTGAGAATTGGGCCAAATCAACTGAGAAAAGTTTTAATCAAAGGAAGAAATTTGTAAAAGAGGAAATGAAGCTACCTTTCAGGTGTTCACAGTCGAAGCTGTGTTCTTCCAGTATTTTGTTGTTGTGCTTTCACTGTGATAATTTCTGTTTTATTTGAGATGCTGAGATGTCTTTTCTGCTGTGTTGTCTGTTGGCTGCTGTGCTGTCTGTTGGCTGCTGTGTTGTCTGTTGGCTGCTGGCTGCTGTGTTGTCTGTTGGCTGCTGTGTTGTCTGTTGTCTGTTGGCTGCTGTGTTGTCTGTTGGCTGCTGGCTGCTGTGTTGGCTGCTGGCTGCTGTGTTGGCTGCTGTCTGCAGTGTTGTGTTGTCTGTCTTGTTTAAAAATGCTGAAACTAAGCGATGTGATGACATCAGAGTTCTACTGAACATTTTGTTTTAAAATTTGCAACAAGCCCCGCCTACATAGAACAGTATTGTCAGATGCTCATGTTGCCTAGCAACAACATCTCTTAGTGACCAATGGACACTGCCGTGCAGGTACTGTTTCTGCAGGTACTGTTTGTGCAGGTACTGTTCCTGCAGGTACTGTTCCTGCAGGTACTGTTTCTTCAGGTACTGTTCCTGCAGGTACTGTTTCTTCAGGTACTGTTTGTGCAGGTACTGTTTCTGCAGGTACTGTTCCTGCAGGTACTGACAGGTAAACTCTTAATGGATGACCATCGACTTCAGTGACCGAGTCAGTCTGAAGGACTCAGTCAGTGAAACACAGCACGTGATGAAAACCAGCACCTGAATATGAAACAGGCCGCCTCATTAAATAAATGTGTGTTATCACAGCACTAATGCCTGTTGTAAAGTTAGGAACCAGTGGTTTTTGCTCTTGGCTTATTTTGCTAATGAAACATGTGACTGTGATACATATGATTAAAAGAAAAGAAATCAGGAAGGGGGCAAATACTTTTTCACATCACTGTACATGTTGGATTTGTTGAGAACAATAAAACATGACTATAAAACATGAACAGGCTGCCAAGCACTTCCTGCTTTTAGTGATTTAATGAGGTGCGGTCATACACACACCTGTCAGGTCTGATGTGTTTGTGGGGACCCCGGTAACTGAATCATATGCACATATTTAATGACATTTATTGCATCTGTTCAGCCCGTGAACCTATGAAACACCATGTGTGTCACTGAACATCAGCTCAGCTGTCTTCCTGCCAGTTATTCAGCTTTGGGTCAGTTATAGTTATAGTTATGTTATAGTTGATAGTTAAAAAAAACATTTTATTATGGGAGTGAAGACGTGGGCGTAGCAGGAATGTCCTGCTTTATGAATTTAAATATAAAGCTTAATTTATGATGACAGTTTCTTCATAAGCAAAAACACAAATCAAGCACAGTTTAGCATTTATGCACAGTTTAGCACATGCTCTGAAATTTGCACCTTTGTGGGTGAAAAGCGTGTCTGGAACTGATGGGACTAAAACGCACCTCTTCCTCATACAGCGCACAGACTGCGACAGTTACAGCACTGGCAGATGTTCTCCAGGCCAGATGTGGCCCACGTGCCACAGCACACCTAAGATGGACCTGCGTCTGAAGCTATCAGTCAAGGTCAAATGTTGCCCAAA
This sequence comes from Archocentrus centrarchus, assembly GCF_007364275.1. NCBI lineage: Eukaryota > Metazoa > Chordata > Actinopteri > Cichliformes > Cichlidae > Archocentrus > Archocentrus centrarchus. Next base: position 488,737 of record NC_044346.1, read on the forward strand.
GAAAACTGCTGGATGTTTAATCTGGGGTTAACATTTCTGAAGTTTGCTGCAGGGGCGCTCTGCAGAACTGACGCCTCACCTGCTGGTTTTCATGTTTCGTGCTACCCTCTAGCGGCCGAATGAGGACACACACGTGCATGTTTCGAGTATTTTCGTTCGGGATTCACTCGGTCGGTGGATCCAGAGCTCATTAAAACAGTTTACTACCAAACTAACTCTAATGTTTAACTACTTGATGTTTTTTCTCAAATTATGTCAATGTCAATTTTATTTCTAGAGCACATTTAAAAACAACATTGTTGACCAAAGTGTTTTACAAGATCAACTACAAAAGTAAGCAAGATAACCTCATAGGTGAATAAAATAGAATCAAGCACAGAACATAAAAACAAAGAAACACAATAAATATGATGCAATAACACAAACTAAAACTAACACACTAAAACAAGAGACACCACAACATAAAACCTGATGGGACTCAAACTGAACTCGAATCAAAAGCCAAGGTAAAAAGGTGAGTTTTTAGAGAGGATTTAAATGACTGTATGGACTCAGCAGTACAAATATAAAGTGGTAAATTATATCATTTTAATTATAAAAAGCCGGATCCCCTCTATGTATAAAACAAGATGCACTAAGAGCATCTGGCTAGATGATCTCAGTGCTCCTTTAAATAGTTTGAGCAGCTTAGCCAAATTAGAAACCAAATTCAGTCAAATCCCTTATAGAAATCAGAACAACAATCTTCATCAACTCTAACCATCATCTTCCTTTGAATTGCAGTTGTGGTGTGAATCACGAGGCGTTCAGGTCCAAACGTCCTGGAGCTGCACCTCACACTCTGTACCCATGGCTGCTTTAGGCAGCTGCTGCACAAAGGCTCCACCCAGAGGGTGGTGCTACCATTATGTCTCTCTTTTACACTTTCTCCCTTCTTCTCCTCCTTCTTTCCCTAGTTTCCCTCCTTCCACCCATTTTCTAGCACTCATCCCAGTCTGGGTTGCAGCAGCAGCAGCAGTCTAAGCAGAGATGTCCAGACCTCCATCTCCTCTGCCACCTCCACACCTCCAACTCTTCTTGGGGAACACCAAGGTATATCAAACTATTCAACAGGCACAATCTCTCCAGCGTGGCCTGACTCATTGTTGGACACGCCCGAAACGCCTCACCCAGGAGGGTCCAGGAGGCATCCCAACATCCTGCCTGAGGTTCCTTTATATTCAGACAGTGACACGGCATCCCCCAAACTAACATCTGTGATGCTGTTAGTTAAATCTCAGAGTTACCAAATAAATAAAGTCCTCCTGTGAAATCAGCTCAGCTCACTTTTATTATTTTAGTACCAAATCACAAACTGAAGGCCCTGCTGGATCAGAGTCATTATTTACAGAAGAGCGTGAAAATGCTCAAAATCTCTGCACTCTGAAGTTGTCAAAATGTGCATATTTTTATTGATCTTACACACAAAACTGTTCCAATGCATCACTGAAATTTCAGAGCAGCACCTCTTGTGCATGGTTTGAGCTTCATGTGATACCTGCACCATAGCAAGACACGCAAAACCCAACAGGAAGTCCAGCACTTTGAATTTTTTCCCATATTTCTGTCTGTGGCTCTTGAGTGCCATGGCTCTGTCTCGTCTCTGACAGAGATCCTTAAAAACAGGATTAAAAACTCTTCATTTTACCTTCAAATCAGCTTCATGTGGATGTTTTCATTTTCATTGATTATTCTCTTTTTAACACTCACACTGCTGCTCAGTGTACAGCAGAGACATTTTAGTTTCCTACTTATGAGACTGTGCTTGTGCAACTGCAGAGGGGGAAGCTGTGATCCAGATTCAGCCTGTATCCACTGTTTGGTTTGTCCTTCAGTCTGTGAAGAGTGTCGGGTTCATGGGCCCTCGCTGTTCGTCCGGGATGCTCCGGTGGGCCTCGGGGAGAAGTCAAATCAGCCACGCCTGAATCACTCGTCTCTGTTTCAGATTGCTGACGTGAACAACACTTATCAGTCTGTCGATGGCAGCGATGAGACCAAAGCCAACCGGATGAGGTGAACTTTGTTCTGAAGATAACTCCTGTTCTTATTACTCTTACCAAATTCTTGGGTAAAACAAACCATTTTGACTTTTTTTGTCTCTATTCTTATTATTTTATTTAACATTTTGTGCACGTCCCTAAAACTACTGTCCACCCTGTCCTCATTGAGTAATTGCCCCTTTAAGAGACCAACTAATGAAATCAGTAACATCAACACCCTGAATCTGTCTTTCTTCAAGGAGGTTGAAACAACTGCGGCAGCTACAGTGAGCAGCTACACTTATATTTCCTTATTTTCATGTAATTATGTTGGTAGTTAGGTGTGGTCAACCTTAACATGTCCTCCCTGTCAGAGGAAAAGCTGATTAATAGAAAAAGTTTTCAGAAAGTTTAAATATATTTTGAAAACAGCAGGTGGTCTCCTTCAATAACCAATAACTTTGGTAGCTGATGGTCCACCGTGTGCTTCTTAGATACTAAATTCATCCAAAAATGTCCACCCTGTCATTGTCCACCCTGTCGCCAAACCCCACATGACAGGGTGGACTTTGTATTGTATAGTTGGGATTTTCTTTCATTTCTTTTACATATTTTGATGAGATGGTGATAATTTAAGAGTTCTTTGAACTTTTTTTTCTCAAATTAGGCTCATACTGCTAAAAAGGGTCAATCATTGGTGAGTGTTGTGTTGTCTTTTTAAAGCAATGAGTCCAGGTGGAGCAGAGACAGCACGGCAATATTGGGAACACCATGATGCTGCTCCAGACAGAGGACGAGATAAAGACAGAAACACTGGAAAGAAGAAGGGTCTCCCTGAGCTCAGTGAGACAGAGAAGGGGGCAAAATGGAAAAAAAAAGAGAGAGAGAGAGAGAGAGAGGAGTGTCCTGCTGCCTTAACTTGCTGTGGGAGAAATGCATCAGTACAACTGAGATTCTTTTTTCTTTTAAGTAACATCCTTGTTGCTACAAGATTCCTTCCATCCATCCATTCTCTTCCACTTATCCTGTTTGCGGATAAGTGCCACCTTAGATCCTATTATAGATCTTAATTGTGACTGGGCAAAAATGTCAGTCACTAGATGTGCAAAGCTGGTGGAGACATACCCTAAAAGACTTGCAGCTGTAATTGCAGCAAAAGGTGGTTCACAATTGTATACCGCTTTGTGTTGGTCTTTCACATTAAATTCCAGTGAAAAATATTTATGATTGAGGTTGTAATGTGACAAAATATGAAAAAGTTCAAGGGGTATGAATACTTTTGCAAGCCACTGTAATCACATTGTTATGAAAATGTATTTATTTTCATTTGACTTTGTCCATGACAGAGTGGACATATTTTACAATGTGCTCATTCTTTACCTGCTTGCAGTAAATTCATACAAAGTGTGGGAGCTTGACCAACATTTATTTACAACAGCCAAAGGTCAACTTGATACAATGGATATGAAATTAGTTGGGAAATTGAAACTTTTTTGGGGGCGATTTACGAAGTCCCAAACGCACTTTTTGGTGACATTGACCCAAGTAACGTGTTGCAGGTAATTTCAAATATCAGCAAACACAAAAACTGTTTGTGTGCAGTTTGTCACACAGTGTGTCTGCTAGCTTAAAGAACAGCTGCTGTGTTTCCAGGGAGAGAAAAGAGAGAGAAGTTCACTCAGAGATGGAGAAAGATGGAAGAAGGAGGAGGAGAGAGGAAGAAGAGAGGTTAAAGGTTAAAACATTTGTTAACTGTACTCTCATACCCTGAAAGGGGTCATTTTAGACCTTACTAAAACTGATTGATTGATTGATCTGGATGGCATTACTTTGGCCTCCAGTGACACTGTGAGAAATCTTGGAGTCATTTTTGTCCTTCAATGCACATATTAAACAAATATGTAGGACCGCTTTTTTGCATTTGCGCAATATTTTCAAAATGAGAAACATCCTTTCTCAGAGTGATGCTGAAAAACTAATTCATGCATTTATTACTTCTATGCTGGACTATTGTAATTCGTTATTATCAGGCTGTCCTAAAAGCTCCCTGAAAAGCCTTCAGCTGATCCAAAATGCTGCAGCTAGAGCAGGGCTGGACAAGCCTTGAAGGGGCCCCACTCATAATACTCCACTGTCACCTGAGCCTAACCATTGTTAATGCTGAGGGCTGAAGTTGAATATTATTTTCTTTTAGGATGCATTACTTTTCATCCATCCATCCATCATCCATCCATCATCCATCCATCCATCCGCTGATAGGATGGAGCCTATCCCAGCTCCATGTTATTCTGGAGTGTTGTAATAGTTACCTCTTTCTGTTATGAGATGCAAACAGAAGCTTACTCGGTGAGTCAAACACAGTTCTCAGTGGTTCCTGCACATTTGCACTCTTTTTGTGTTTGGAGTTATGAGGATGTTTCATAACTCCAAACTTGAATTTAAGACAGTCTGACTGGTTTCCTTAGTTTGGTTCGTGTAAATAATGATTTTGAGCTTAATTGCCTAAAACTGATGTCTGAATGTCTTCAACTGTTGCTGAAGTTCAAATGTTTAAGATGAAGCTTTTGCCACAGTTTATGATCATTTCCTTTATGAAGTCATTGTTCAGTGAACATCACACTGATGGGCTGCAACAAGCTCCTTTAAATGTTGTGTGTAGTCAGTGCTGCTGTCAGTAACTCAGCTGTCAGTGAGCCGGTGAGAAGCTTCCAGGTGTTACTCTGGAGGAGGCTGGAAAACTTTGGAAAAGGAGTTCAATACAAGTGAGTGAAGCTCTGCTGAGCAGTGTCAGTGATACTGAGGTGAGCTGCTGAGGACATCCTGACCTCTCTGTCAGTGAGCCCTGGTGTTTCTGCTGCTGTTAGCGGTGAAGAAGATCCATCATCACTGACCTGCGACACTTGGAGAATAAACTCATACGAATGTGGCAGTTGGTACTGAAGGAAAAAGGGGGGGTTGTGCCTTTAATTAGTGCTTCCAGGGGTAAATATACAATCAACTGCACGTAGAAACAGTTTTACGAGTGGGATCAGGCCATTGGAGTGAGGCGGGTGCACACCTCACTCCATGTGAGCGGCATAATCCTGGGCATGAATATCTGAAGGTTTCAAGTTTTATTTCTTACAGAAGTTTTTGTGAAATTGTGTATTTATAGATGACCTAATTTCAGATCTGTGTAGAGGCAGTAGTAGAGGAAGCTGGTAGTCAATAGAGGGGCAGATCGAGGTACCAGGTATTTTAGTGTGTATCAGTAAAACTGTTTTTAAATGTCTTTTTAATAAAACCTTTAATAGTGTAAATTTGTCTCCCTGCGGCACACCTGTGAGCCTCTAGCTGCTCTTGCCGTGGAGAATTGTTTTTGGAGATTTAGTGTGATGCTAATTAGAGTTAAAGATCATTGAAGGGGTTTATTCACCTCGTATGCTTTGATTGGCTGCAGTGAAATTGTCCCCGGACCTACTCTGTGGAGTGGGGAGTTTTATTCTTACTCCTGAATGAAATGATGTGAAATAAAGATTTCTTTATAAAACAAAAACTTTCAGTGAACACAAATCTGTTGTTTTTCCAACTGACCTGTCGTGTGACACAAAGTGATGATTTAATCAAACTGTATCGGAGAGAAAGCGGCTTTTTAGGACACTCGAGCCTAACGTTAGCTGCCATAACGTTAGCTTATAACCAGCTGTGCAGCAAAGTACAAGGAGCGATCCTGATCCATAAATCTGATCCATTCTGGATTCATCCCGCTGTGCGAATGGACTCTGATCCGGACCCAGTTTGCAGATCCATTACAGTCTGTGATACATCAGGATGGATCCGGTCCCGAGTCTCTTTACTATCTGAGGTGGTTTATGATGAATGTGTTTGAAAATGAAGCAGAAGAATTAAATGATGTTTGTGTGAAAAAATGCAATTTCAAAAGTTTTTGTGGGGACACTTCATAGTAACTTCTGTGATACACAACTGTGAACAAAATGAGTTGTACACCATTAATGCAGCCATGAGGACATACACACAAAAACATGAGTTAGTGCTTCCTCTCGTCCTGTTGAACATACTGACAGAAACCTCTTTTGTTTACTTTGTATTCATTTATTATATGAAGACATCAAAACACAACACAGTTCAATCACATTTAACAACTAAAAAAGGAAACTTAACAACTAAAAAATAAGAAACTTAACAACTAAAAAATAAGAAACTTAACTAACATTTAGGAAACTCGACCACTAAAAAAGGAAACTTAACAACTAAAAATAAGAAACTTAACTAACATTTAGGAAACTCAATCACTAAAAAAAAGGAAACTTAACAACTAAAAAATAAGAAACTTAACTAACATTTAGGAAACTCAATCACTAAAAAAGGAAACTTAACAACTAAAAAATAAGAAACTTAACTAACATTTAGGAAACTCAACCACTAAAAAAGGAAACTTAACAACTAAAAAATGGGAGGAAATATAACTTGAAACAAGTCAAAAAGGAGATGGGAAAGATAGAGGGAAAGGGAGGGAGGAAAATGGAAGGTTAGGGGTGTTAAAGAGAAAGGCGTGGTGGGAGGAGGGGGGGTGAGGAGACAGAGGGAAGGATGAGACAGAGGGAAGGATGAGGAGACAGAGGGAAGGATGAGACAAAGGGAAGGATGAGGAGAGGGGGGGGATGAGGAGACAGAGGGAAGGATGAGGAGAGGGGGGGGAATGAGGAGACAGAGGGAAGGATGAGGAGAGGGGGGGGGGATGAGGAGACAGAGGGAAGGAGGAGACAGAGGGAAGGATGAGGAGAGGGGGGGGATGAGGAGACAGAGGGAAGGAGGAGACAGAGGGAAGGATGAGGAGACAGAGGGAAGGATGAGGAGAGGGGGGGGATGAGGAGACAGAGGGAAGGATGAGACAGAGGGAAGGATGAGGAGACAGAGGGAAGGATGAGGAGAGGGGGGGGGATGAGGAGACAGAGGGAAGGAGGAGACAGAGGGAAGGATGAGGAGGGGGGGGGGTGACGAGATAGAGGGAAGGATGAGGAGAGGGGGGGATGAGGAGACAGAGGGAAGGAGGAGAAGGAGGAAGTGGACTTCATGTCTTAGTGGATTTCTTCTGCTTCTTCAGCTCTTTCATTGTGTTCAGCAGCTGCTGCTCGGCCTCTTTCACTTTTCCTTTCAGTTTCTTTTGGCCTCTTTTGCTTTCACTTTCAAATTCTTCTTGGCTGCTTTGTGTTCTAGTTTCAGCTGTTTGAGAGCTGTTTTACAGTCTTTTGCTGTCATTTCAGTCTCGGGCATGTTTGTATTTATAAAAACTTCTATTTTTTCCTCCTCTAGTTTTTGTTTTGTGGCCAATAATTCATTTTTTAGATCTTCTGAGTCTTTTTTGGCCATCAGCTTTTCTTTCATTTCTTCTTGGAGCACACGCTGCACTTCCCGCAGTTTCTGCTTCCCAGTTTTGGTGTCGTCCTCTGCCTGCTCCCTTTCCTCCTCTTCAAATGCTTTGAATAATTGTAACAAGTCCTCCTTTATTTTCCCATTTTCATTTTCAGCCTCCAGTCTTCCTTTGACTTCCTCTTCTAGGGCTTCTTCCACTTCCTGTAGCTTCTGCTTCACACTTTTGGTTTCGTACTCTGCCCACTTTCTTTCTCTTCTCTCTTTTTCTAATGTGTTCTTCACCTCTAACAGTTTTTTATTAACAGTGTCCACTTCCTCCTTTGCATTTTCACAGTCATGTTTTGTTTTTTGCACCTCCCTTACCTCCTCTTCCAGTGCCTTCAATAATATTAACAAGTCCTTCTTTATTTTCCCATTTTCATTTTCAGCCTCCAGTCTTCCTTTGACTTCCTCCTCTAGAGCTTCTTCCACTTCCTGTAGTTTCTTTTTGAGATCTTCTGCATCCTTCTCCACATGCTCTTTTCCTTTTCTTTCTTCTTCTAATTCTTTCTTTACTGCTCTCAGCTCCTTCTTTATGTTCTCTACTTCCATCTTTGCCTCCATTTTCCCTTTTTCTTCCTCTTTAAGTTGATGTTGAACTCGTTGCACATCTTCTTTGAGCTTGTAGTTTTCCACCTGCAGGGACTTAAAGGCCTCGCGCAGCGCGATGAGCTCTGAGACGGTTGTGAAGGGCGAGGTGCTCACCAGTCCTGCTCTGGAGTTTGACCTGTTCATTGTGGCTTTTCCACCAAGAAATGAAGCAACAGATCAGGACAGAATTATTAGCCTCCCATGAAAATCTCTTTTTTTTTTAAAGTGCTGTTACAGTTTCTTCTCAATCGATTTGGAGCAATTCTCACACTTTTGTCACTCACAACTCTCCAGCTCTCATTTCCCTGAATACTGTCCAGCATTGTGTTAGTGTTTCAATCAAATGACCTCAAACTTTTTTGAGGTCGAGTGACCAACAAGTGTACCTAATAAAGTGGCTGCTGAATGTATGTAGCATGGCTTTATGGACTATATAGTAGTTGACGCCATGTTGCCTTTTGCACAGGTGAGTATAAGTTATGAAAAATGCTTTAACTGTTTGGAGAACTGCATTAAGAGTGGTGAAAATCACTTTTGTGCTGTGAGAATTGGGCCAAATCAACTGAGAAAAGTTTTAATCAAAGGAAGAAATTTGTAAAAGAGGAAATGAAGCTACCTTTCAGGTGTTCACAGTCGAAGCTGTGTTCTTCCAGTATTTTGTTGTTGTGCTTTCACTGTGATAATTTCTGTTTTATTTGAGATGCTGAGATGTCTTTTCTGCTGTGTTGTCTGTTGTCTGCTGTGTTGTCTGTTGGCTGCTGGCTGCTGTGTTGTCTGTTGTCTGCTGTATTGTCTGTTGGCTGCTGTGTTGTCTGTTGGCTGCTGTGTTGTCTGTTGGCTGCTGGCTGCTGTGTTGGCTGCTGTCTGCAGTGTTGTGTTGTCTGTCTTGTTTAAAAATGCTGAAACTAAGCGATGTGATGACATCAGAGTTCTACTGAACATTTTGTTTTAAAATTTGCAACAAGCCCCGCCTACATAGAACAGTATTGTCAGATGCTCATGTTGCCTAGCAACAACAGCTCTTAGTGACCAATGGACACTGCCGTGCAGGTACTGTTCCTGCAGGTACTGTTTGTGCAAGTACTGTTTGTGCAGGTACTGTTCCTGCAGGTACTGTTTCTGCAGGTACTGTTTGTGCAGGTACTGTTCCTGCAGGTACTGTTTGTGCAGGTACTGTTTGTGCAGGTACTGTTCCTGCAGGTACTGTTTCTGCAGGTACTGTTTGTGCAGGTACTGTTCGTGCAGGTACTGTTTCTGCAGGTACTGTTTGTGCAGGTACTGTTCCTGCAGGTACTGTTCCTGCAGGTACTGTTTCTGCAGGTACTGTTTGTGCAGGTACTGTTCGTGCAGGTACTGTTCCTGCAGGTACTGTTTCTGCAGGTACTGTTCGTGCAGGTACTGTTTCTGCAGGTACTGTTTGTGCAGGTACTGTTCCTGCAGGTACTGTTTGTGCAGGTACTGTTTCTGCAGGTACTGTTCGTGCAGGTACTGTTCCTGCAGGTACTGTTTCTGCAGGTACTGTTTCTGCAGGTACTGACAGGTAAACTCTTAATGGATGACCATCGACTTCAGTGACCGAGTCAGTCTGAAGGACTCAGTCAGTGAAACACAGCACGTGATGAAAACCAGCACCTGAATATGAAACAGGCCGCCTCATTAAATAAATGTGTGTTATCACAGCACTAATGCCTGTTGTAAAGTTAGGAACCAGTGGTTTTTGCTCTTGGCTTATTTTGCTAATGAAACATGTGACTGTGATACATATGATTAAAAAAAAGAAATCAGGAAGGGGGCAAATACTTTTTCACATCACTGTACATGTTGGATTTGTTGAGAACAATAAAACATGACTATAAAACATGAACAGGCTGCCAAGCACTTCCTGCTTTTAGTGATTTAATGCGGTGCGGTCATACACACACCTGTCAGGTCTGATGTGTTTGTGGGGACCCCGGTAACTGAATCATATGCACATATTTAATGACATTTATTGCATCTGTTCAGCCCGTGAACCTATGAAACACCATGTGTGACACTGAACATCAGCTCAGCTGTCTTCCTGCCAGTTATTCAGCTTTGGGTCAGTTATAGTTATAGTTATGTTATAGTTGAAAACAGCTAAAGGTTTAAAGCAGTGCCAAAGCTCACTTTGAATTTGTGAGCCGTGTCAGAGCCAGCTTGACTCAGTCAGAAGCAGCAATGATTTCTGAGCCGGACACAGGAAATATTTGAGTAATACAAGTACCCGTCTTTCTGTCTGTTGCATCTGCCTCTGGTGATAGTTGTTGAACTGAGATGATGCTGCTGCTGAACAGGTACTCAGTAATGATGCTGAACTCCTTCAGGATGGACTACAGTCTGCTGCCATGGTAACAAACATACATTTTTAATTACATTCATTGTCTATAATCTCCAGTGAACCTTTAAAGCACCATGTATATCATGAAATACTGAAATTAAGCTCAGCTGTCTTCCTGCAGTCATCTCAGCTCTGGGTCACAGGTCAGTTTCCTCCTGCCAAACTAAACCTTTATTGTTCTCAGCCTGCGGCCTAAAGCTGAAATGACTGGTAAGAAGGGGACTGAGCTCGTGTTCAGGGACATGTTATATATGCTTTTTATATATAAATAAATGTAATTAAATTAAAGTGATATAATTTAGTTTCCATGGATCCCACAAACACTATGACCTGATAGGTGTGTGACTGGGCCTCACTAAATCCCTAAAACCAGAATGTCCTTGGCAGCCTATTTATGACTTCAGGGTTACACTTATCTAAACAGTGTCTCCAGTGTCTCCCATTGTAGCCAACCTTTACATGGAGGAAGTGGAAAGTAAAGCTCTTGGTTCTTTCAAAGGGAAGGCACCTAGCCACTGGTACAGATATGTAGATGACACCTGGGTCAAAATCAAAACCCAAGAAGTAGAAGCCTTCACTCGTCACATTAACTCAGTGGATAAATACATACGTTTTACCAGGGAGGACACCAGAGATAACAAGTTACCATTCCTGGACTGTGCGGTGCTTATCGAGGAAGATGGAAGCCTCAACATTGAAGTTTACCGGAAGCCCACACACACAGACCAGTATCTCCTCTTTGACTCCCACCACCCTCTGGAACACAAACTTGGGGTGATCAGGACCCTACAACACCGTGCGGAAAGTGTTCCCTCTAAGGCAGAAGGGAAGCATAAGGAACACACACACATTAAGAAAGCCCTCAAAACATGCGGTTACCCCAACTGGGCCTTCATCAAATCAGCTAAGATGCACAGGAATGAAGGCCAAACACAAACTACAGAGAATAGGAAGGACAAGAGGAACAACATTGTCATCCCATATGTGTCAGGCTTGTCAGAGAAACTCAGAAGAATTTTCTCCAAGCATGACATCTCAGTATACTTCAAACCAAGTCACACCCTAAGACAAAAACTGGTTCATCCCAAGGACAAACCCGCCAAACACAAGATCAGCGATGTAGTGTATGCTGTTCAGTGCAGTGAAGAGTGCTCGGACCTCTACATTGGTGAAACCAAACAGCCTCTTCACAAACGAATGGCACAACATAGAAGAGCCACCTCGACAGGACAAGATTCAGCAGTACATCTGCATCTGAAGGAAAAAGGGCACTCTTTTGAGGATGCCAATGTCCACATTTTGGACAGGGAAAACAGATGGTTTGAAAGAGGAGTGAAAGAAGCCATCTATGTCCACTGTGAACAACCATCACTGAACAGAGGAGGTGGATTACGTCACCAACTTTCCCCCGCTTACAGTGCTGTCCTGAGCTCCCTTCCCAGACGTCTCAACCCCCATTCACACCTTTGTTCCAGTGACCTCAATAGGCCACAGGAAACAATGGAGCGGAGTCCTAAATTGGTTTCAACTGAAACCACTGATTAAATATGACCCACGCCCCCTTCACACCTGGGCACATGTGTTCAAGCACATGATCAATAGAGGGTCATAACCACCTCCAGGGGACTACGCCCACAGGGGTTTAAATACCTGGGTCTCTCCACCATTTGGTTGAGAACTGAAGAAGCCTTTCGGATGAGAGGTGAAACGTCTTCAAGAAACAAAAAGAAGTCCAGTCGCCTTTTTCAAGCTCCAGAGACTTATCTAAACAATAACCAAATATTTGCTGTATCTGACTCAGAATCATTGTAACAATTACAACTGAGAACAAGTAAAGGTCCAATTTAGCAGGAGGAAATGGACTTGATTACAGCCATGCTACAGCAGACCTCATGTTTATCAGAGATGTTTGGCTGTAGCTCAGGAGGTAGAACAGGTCGCCTACTAATTGGAAGGTTGGTGGTTTGATTCCTGGCTGCTGCTCCAATGCAGCTGTTGGGAGAATGAATATGTGTGGATGTCAGATAGAAATCACTTTGCCCTAGAAAGAAGTGCTTGTGAATGAGGCATGTAGAGGAGAAAAGTGCTATATAAGAACTGGTCCAGTTACCATATCAGAGCCAACATAAGGCTGACAACAGTAACAAATGATTCTGAGTGAGACAAAGGCAACACACTGATTAGGCTTAACATTATGACCATTGACAGGTGAAGTGAATAATCTCTTTATCATGGCACCTGTTAGTGGGTGGGACATATTAGGGAGCAAGTGAACATTTTTTCCTCTAATTTGATGTTAGAAGCAGGAAAAATGGGCAGCGTAAGGATTTGAGTGAATTTGACAAGGGCCAAACTGTGATGGCTAGACCACTGGGTCAGAGCATCTCCAAAACTACAGCTGCTGTGGGGCGTTGCCAGCTTGCAGTGGTCAGTATCTATCAAAGTGGTCCATGGAAGGAGCGGCGGTGAACCACTGACAGGGTCATTGGCAGCAAAGGCTCACTGATGCTGTGTGGGCCAATCCAACAGATTAGCTGCTGTAGCTCACATTGCTGAAGAGCTTAATGCTGGTTCTGATAGAAAGGTGTCAGAATACAAAATGCATCACAGTTTGTTGTGTATGAGGCTGCATAGCAGCAGACCAGTCAGGGTGTCCATGCTGACCCCTTTTCACTGCCAAATGCGCACCAATGAGCATCAGACCTGGACCACAGAGCAATGGAAGAAGGTGACCTGCTCTGATGAGTCAAGTTTTCTTTTACATCACGTGGCTGGCCGGGTGTGTGTGTGTGTGTGAGTGTCACTTACCTGGGGAACCCTTGGCACTAGAATTCACTGTGGGAAGAAGTCCAGCAGAGTCAGTGTGATGCTTTGGACAATGGTCTGCTGGGAAACCTCGAGTCCTGCCATCAATGTGGACTTTGACACGTACCACCTACCAAAGCACTGTTGCTGAACATGTACACCCGTTTACAGAAACACGTGTCCCTGATGGCTGCGGCCACTTTCAGCAGGATAATGCAAACAAAATATTGGGTCCAATTTTGACGTGTTCACTGTGAGGTGTGCTGACTTGTGTTGCCAGCTACTTGGACTTTAATGGCTGTTATTTTCAGAAGAGAGTAAATCTATACTGCCATATAAGGGTTGTCCCAGTGTTGTCCCTTGAAAAGATATAAAGTACTATCAAAATATGAGAGGTGTACTCTTGTGAAATACTGTAGCTCAGATGTATGTGTGCATTTACTATCTCTTTGTTGATAATGCACATCAAGTGCACACAGCAAATGTTTAGTTGTTTGCTGACTTTATTTTTTTCTTTTCTAAAGATGAGCAACCAGATTAACCATTTAGACTCCACCAGAACTGAACCAGGTGAGGATTGTTCTGATGTTACTGACAGCAGTGACGTCACCAGGTGACCAGAAAAAGAGCTTGGTGCTTGGACATCTCAGCTCAGGACGGTGGACACAGGTTCATTGTTGTTGTTGTTTGTACATTCAAGATAAATCACTGCAGCAGTTTTTGTACCCTGTGAAGTCCAAATCTGTACTGTTAGTAATACAAAAGCTGCAACTAACGGTTCATTTCAAGATAGATTTTTTTAATTTATACTTCAGATTTGATTTTTTTCAGTGTCAGAAAAATATTTTTGGAGTCTGTAACCTTTTATTTGTGCTTCTTGTCCAACCAGCATCCAAACCCAAAGGGATTTTATTTACATTCATATATTCAGTGAAAAGCTTCACATTTAAATGATCTCAGTAGCTGCTTCTGTTTAATACTTTCTTTGGATAACTTACTTGGAGAAATGCACAAAAACATGTTTTGCTTTAACATTCAAATAAAACTTTTGAACTGTTGAATTAATCTGACCTAAGTCTCTCATTCAGAGCAACTTCTTAAATTCAACCTAAGAAATAAATAGAAAACAGTGACAGGCTGGTACCCTGCCTCTCACCCTGTGATAGCTGGGATAGGCTCCAGCCCCTCCACCCAGGAAAGGATAAGCAGAAGAAATGGATGGATGGATGTATTGTACTATTAATACAACAGCTGGTGTGTGGATAATCAGAAGTGCATAAGATAATTAAACAGAATATTTTATGATGCAGGGTTTAGTCTTAGTTTCTTTAATCATACATGTATTTAATTATTGTGTTCAGTGATGCTGGTCTCACATTGTTCATTCATGAAATTTTAATCAGTCTGTTTTACTTAAATTGTGACATTTATTCAACAAGTACCAGGTTTCCTAAAGTAGCAGTATCTAATCATGGATGGGAGACCCATCAATTGGGCCTGTACATAATACTGTGTAACTTAAATTTATTGGTGTACAATTTCTTAGCAGAACCTTTTGCTCAGTATACTTTTTAAAGACAAAAGTATACCACAAAGTAAGTTGAACCTTGAAGTTTATTGAGTGGTACTCAGGAAGAATGAAAAACCAGTGTGTACAGATTGTCCTGACTTATTACTGAAAACCTGATAAGGCCCCAGAAGGCTGTTCATAGTCAGGTCTGGGAACTCTGCTTTTTCTGATTGATCATTTGAAGTGACAGTTATGTTTAGGTCCTTTGTGAAATACTGCCTGATTTTTTTCCAGCGATGACCACCACCAGAAAGGCCGGTTCCCACAATGCATGCTCTAGTCAGGTGTCCCTACAATGTAATAAAGACTAGGGGTAATACAGTATAGAGGTGTGTGTGTATCTGTGTGTGTGTGTGTGTGTGTGTGTGTGTGTGTGTGTGTGTGTGTGTGTGTGTGTGTGTGTGTGTGTGTGTGGCTGCAGAGATACTCACAGATCTGAAAGTGAGAGAAACTATGAAGGCATGTTTTGACAGAAATGTGAGCCACAGAGAAACATTTGACGGTAAAAGCTGCTGAGAGCTTCGCTCACTCATTTATCATGCAGCAGATTAACCCCCCCCCCAATGTAATTCCTCCATGAAGGATGTCAAAAATGCTGCCCTCAGAATGCTAATGAGGAGAATTTGTTTTTATTTGTGACTGACAGGAAATTATGGCCTGTATGAGTATCCTGCCTTTTTAAAGACTGTTTAGTGAATCCTGTTTGAGCAGAAGAGGCCCGCATGCTAAAAGCAGCAGAAGAACATTAACTGCAGCCTTTTTGCAGCTCCTCATCTCCTTTGCTGTTAGTGGCACATTTGCCATGATGACACGGGGAGTTATAGCTTCATCTGGCATGTAATTTATTTCAAATCTGCAGGCTTTTCGGGGGGGGGCAGAGACAGGGAGCAAAGATGCCACCCTTCCCCCTCTTAAACCTCCTCCCAGGGTCCACCTCGTCCCTCTGGACCTGAGTGGATAATAAAGGGAGCCAGGCGTGTCACATTTCACTCAGCAGGCACAGACTGACTGGATTAGCAGAAACAAAGACAGATTCAGGCCTAAATTTAGATTAGCTTGTGTTTAATGAACGTGTCTTTATACACAAACGGCTGAATGTGAACCCAGCTTAACCCTTAACCAATAAAGACTAGCACTGGCCAATCAGAGTATTCAAAAACATTAAGTTTAGACAATGAAGAATGAAGAGAGAGAATGAAGCAGGTCTACAGGAAATGACTGTGTTACAGGTGTTGCACAGCATGGTGAGCAGCGTGGAGAGGCCACCCACCACCCCCTCAGGAGGTCAGCTGATCCTTCGCTGTAAGGACTTCAGGATCTTCCAGATCCTCATTCCACAGGAGCGGGACTGCTTGGACGTCCACACCTCACTGGCCAGGCTGTCACGACCAGGTGTGTGCATGTTTTTTGTGTGTATGAACTGCTGTGACAGGACACACAAAATACTGAGTGTTACAGTGAGTCCTGTCCTCTTAGAGAAGTACAGCGAGCTCTACTGCCTGTCCTTTAACCCCAACGTGAACAAAGAGGAGAGAGAGGAGTCGTGGAGCTTCATCGACCTCGTCGCCGACTACAAGAGGATGGGAGTTCCTAACAACCTGTGGGTTGCTACGGCAGCCAACAGCGAATACAGGGTCAGTCGTGGTCATGTGACATTTATGTAGGAACAAGGGTCAAGTATGTAAGGAAAAGGACACTGTTAATTAACAGATGAGTACATTTAAACACTTTGAAATTAAAGTTACTGCTAAAGACTTTTGATGGTACGATGCTCTGAGAGCTCCACGCTCTGCCACTCAAACCATCATCAGATTCAGACATGCTGCTCAGCTGACAGCAGGAATGTTTCTATTGGGGAGACAAAGGAGACAAAAGCTGCAGTTCCTCTGCAGTCCAGCAGGGCGCCAGCAGTGAGTCAGTCCCATAGACCCCCATGTTAAAACTTCCCAGCAGAAACATGTGTTTACAGCCAGATGCAGAAACTGTTTTGGTCTCTGTAGATAACTTTCACCTTCATAACAGCTGTAGGGGGAGGATGTTTGTATTATTAGGGCTGTGGCCTCTGACTCTGGTCGCCCCGGTCAGGTTCATCACTTTTAGTGTCCAGTGTAAACATTTATCTGTGCTCCCTGCAGTGTTTCCATATCTGCTTGTTTTGTAGTTCATGTGTTCTCAAGTTGATTTTTGTTTCCTTAGTTAGCACAGCATTGGGCTCTGCTCCTGTACTATGAGCTGAAGCTGTTCATATTTCTCTTGATAAGTGCAGTGAGTAGTCTTTGTACTCAGGATGTTTACAAGGTCATAGATTAGATAAGTTTCCCTTCAGCCTGCGATCAGCAGCTCCCTCAGAACGCTGCTTATTGCCTCCAGCTCAGGGTGGCTCAGTCCAGTTTTCCTCCAGTGCTTAGTCTGTCCTTCCATTTTCTTCTGCTTATCCATAAGGGGGGGGGGCTGGAGGCTATCCCAGCTGCAATTAGGATGAGGGGCATGGTACACTGTGGACAGGTTGCCAGTCTGTCACAGGGCTGTTTAGTCACTAAATATTTAATCAGAAATGAGCAGTAATTGACCTCAGATGGGAAGCTTTTGGCAAACCCTGCACAAAGATTGGACTTTGGCTGCATTTGTGCTAAATAAAGCTGAGCACCAATGTCTCACTGTAAAATGATGCCTGCCTTTGGTTTGAGCTGGAGCCCAAAAGTATTTGCTGTGTGCGTCCTCTGCAGGTGTGTGATACCTACCCCTCAGAGCTGTTTGTTCCAAAGTCGGCCACGCCCGCCATCGTTGTCGGCAGCTCGAGGTTCAGAAGTCGAGGACGATTTCCTGCTTTGTCGTACTTCCACCAGGACACGCTGGTCAGACACACACACACACACGCACACACACAGAAAGGAAGGTGGTGATTCTGAGTGTGTTATCGCCCTGTAGGCAGCCGTGTGCCGGTGCAGTCAGCCGCTGCCAGGAGGATGAGATGATGCTACAGGCGGTGATGAAGTCCAACCCTGGCAGTGACTACATCTATGTGGTGGATACCAGGCCCAAGGTAACACAGACACACATGCACGTACAGTGACATGAAGAGGGGTTGTGAATAACATGTGTGTTTGCGCGCGCACACAGCTGAACGCGATGGCAAATCGAGCAGTGGGTAAAGGCTATGAGAACGAGGACCACTACACCAACATCAAGCTGCAGTTCATTGGCATTGAAAACATTCATGTGATGAGGAGCAGCCAGCAGAAGATCATCACCTGGGTCATCTGTCTCGTCTCTGACAGAGATCCTTAAAAACAGGATTAAAAACTCTTCATTTTACCTTCAAATCAGCTTCATGTGGATGTTTTCATTTTCATTGATTATTCTCTTTTTAACACTCACACTGCTGCTCAGTGTACAGCAGAGACGTTTTAGTTTCCTACTTATGAGACTGTGCTTGTGCAACTGCAGAGGGGGAAGCTGTGATCCAGATTCAGCCTGTATCCACTGTTTGGTTTGTCCTTCAGTCTGTGAAGAGTGTCGGGTTCATGGGCCCTCGCTGTTCGTCCGGGATGCTCCGGTGGGCCTCGGGGAGAAGTCAAATCAGCCACGCCTGAATCACTCGTCTCTGTTTCAGATTGCTGACGTGAACAACACTTATCAGTCTGTCGATGGCAGCGATGAGACCAAAGCCAACCGGATGAGGTGAACTTTGTTCTGAAGATAACTCCTGATCTTTATTCGTCTATCACTGCATTTGAACCGTACACAGCCAAACGTGTTCCTCAGCTCCCTGCAGTGCCTTAACTAAGACAGTGATCGAGAGCTGCTCCAGAGTTTACTGCTTCTTTCTTTGCTAAGAATCCACCTTTTTGTTTTAGATATATTTATTGTGAATGCAAAACTCCAAAGCAAATGGAGAACATCCCCAACAGACATCTTACACCTTTGGCATTTGTCAGTGATAGTTTACTCAATCTGTATGGTGTATAATATATGAGGTTGAAGAATATTAAATTGAATTTGTCCGTGTTTAATAGATAATGTTTTCCCTTCCTTATCCCATATGGGGCCCACCTATGTGTGCTGGCAGGGGACAATCATATTGGTGTATCCATCCCCAGGCTTTATCATATAAAAAGACATGAAAGAGGCAAAACCAGATCATTCCTGTATCATTTATAGCTCTGTACTCGGGGCTAACAGTGGCCGGACTGAGTGCAGATGTCCATAAGTTGTGGTCGTGGTACTTCAGCATCTATCTAGTGCTTGTAACAGTCGTAATTGTGATGTCTCTTTACGACAGTCTGGTCTTTTTGTGTTGATGATGTCACCAGTGTGCGCCCACCGCTCCTCGGTAGAGAGCGCGGGAGATGTTTTGCAGACGGACATTTTGGCTTGAGGAGGACCTTTCCCTTTTCTTATTTTTTGCACCGTCACAGGTTGTATGAACACTGCTCATTTTCATGTGTGTTGTTGTAGCAGCCGTTCAACCGGGCTTCATAAGGTTGTGAAGATTACGTTTATTAAAAGGGCAACACTGAAATTCTCAGTGCCAGTGTGCTTGTGCGTTTTTTTGGCTGCCCGCCGCCTCCTCTTCACCACCGAACACAACCCGGACGTTACAAGGCCCGTTTGTGAAAAACTAGTCTCATATTTTGTGGTTGTCAATCTTTGTCAGCAAGTTTAAGACAGGGTTTAATAATGTCATATTTATAACATATTTCCCTCTATTCTATTATTTTTTATGGCATTAAAACAAAAATAAAAAAATAAAACAAACAGTAGATGTAAGCATGATAAGATAAGATCACCGTTACACACATAAATCAGAACACACCTATTTATTTCACATTCCCATAAGCTAGTGACCCATGATTATTGATATCAATAATTGATCTTCTGTGTGTCAGTGATGCTCTTGTGAAGTGTATTAGCTTTTAAAATCAGTCAGTTCAATCTAGATTCTTCATATAAATTGGCCCACATGGCAAACAGTGACTCTGACTCCGTTATTACCTAATTTTTGGCCTAAAATTCTTTAGATATATGTTGATTGCATCTATCTTTGGGTCAAATCAAAGTCCAACTCTACGAAGCTCTTACTCCAAACATAAAAAGAAATTATCAACTGGGTCAATGCACAGGTAGCAGTTAAATATGCAGCCTTCAGCCTCCAACTCATCAGTTCTGACAGTGCTTATATTCACTGAATACATAGATGTTCAATCCACAGTAGTCAGCGATTTATCACTTGAAATGTATTCCTACACCTCTTAGACAAACACTGTTCACATATGGCCGTCATCCTGGTTAGTTTCCTGTGAAAGGCGCATCAATGTCTCAGGTTTGGTCTCAGGCTCCTGTGGAGAAAGTGAAATAAAGTTCCAATTCCTCCCTGTCAGTTAAACAAATTGAGTCATGACCTGCAGGCCTTATGGGTCAATAATTACATTTACACAAACAACCAGGACTATAGTTTAACAGGACACCAAGGTGTCAGTGGCTCTTAATGGTAAATCCCTTGTTTGTTTATCATGCTGAGAAATTATCTTACAGTTTTAATATACCACTAGTTTTACTAAGTTTTCATGCTGTCAAATGCCTTTAAGCTGAACACTGAGAGACATCATGTCTGTGACTGTAAGCCGGTCTTCATTGCATGTTTGTTTGGAGCTCCTGCATGTAACAAAAATCTATTTCAGCAGATTCGTCTTTAGAGTTGATTCAAACTAATCAGATAAAAAAAAATTGCTTTAGGAAAAGGTAAAGGACATAATTTAAAAGGAAAATCATTTCAATACAATTTATAATAGACCCAAATTTTTTGTGGCTCTTTGCACACCTCAGAGTGCTGACCACACTCTTCTGACCCCGCTTCGGCTGAGCTTTGTCATCTTGTTTCACTTTTACTGAAACCTTGGACGAGCTCAGGGATTTTAACTCGTGACCACGCTGACTCTAAATGACCGGATTGGTGAAAAACCCTTTCCTGTTACGGTCAGGACATTTTTAACTTTACATTTAAACCCTACAATGTTGATGAATTTCAGACTACAGTGAAGCTCAGTGAGAGCAGAGAGATCAGAGGAAGTCCAGCAGGCCTGAGAGCGCGTCGATCTGCTGAGTCTCATCAGTGTCTTCCTCATTCTCTACATCATTCCTGCTACCGGTCAGCAGGTGGCGCTGATGCTGCCCACGGACACGAATAAGACCCGCCCCTGTTCTCAATTACGTCCTCAGAGCACCCAGAAATAGCTGCAAGGCCCTCGACGAGCTGATTCACGATCTACTGACCGACCAGTGAAAATGAGTGGAAGAGGTAAGGGAGGCAAAGGACTCGGAAAAGGAGGCGCTAAGCGTCACCGCAAGGTTCTCCGTGATAACATCCAGGGAATCACCAAGCCCGCCATCCGCCGCCTGGCTCGCCGCGGTGGTGTCAAGCGTATTTCCGGTCTGATCTACGAGGAGACCCGCGGGGTGCTCAAGGTGTTCCTGGAGAACGTCATCCGTGACGCCGTCACCTACACCGAGCACGCCAAGAGGAAGACCGTGACCGCCATGGACGTGGTGTACGCGCTCAAGAGGCAGGGCCGCACTCTGTACGGCTTTGGAGGTTAAGCTCACAGCTCGGACACACAACTACAAACACACAAAGGTCCTTTTAAGGGCCGCCCACACGTTCAATGAGGACAAATGATTCATGTTTGCAGCGCACCACAGCTCTTCAAACCATTACTTGAAACACACTCTTCAGACACTCCTGCTACAGACACATACCCTGATAATCAAGTGTTTATATACATATCCTTTAAACACAAACCCAGTGTTGCAGATGGTGACCATGATAGTTAATTATGATCAGCACAGGTAAGATAAGTGATATTATTTTGGGCTCTTACTACCAAGAAGTAACCCAAGCTAGCATTTGCTCTCATACATGTGCACACAGTACTGAGTACAGGGCCACCTGAGTATTGCAATACTTTGAACTCCTAAAGGGAGCTGAGGTAGGGGAGAGCTGTGTCATGACTCATGAACACGTTTTAATGACCCCTAAATACTGATTAATTTCCACAATAATGCAACAACAGTTTTTGGAGAGCTGTGATGTGAACGTCTCTGAAGCTTCTGTTTGAAATTAAGATTAAGATTAAGATAGTGTTTATTTGTCACATGCACAGTTATACACAGTACAATGCACAGTGAAATGTATTTTGTACCTGCAACCATATATACACACACATATAAATAAGAATAAAAATTAAAAAAAAAGTAATTCACACTATACACTATACTCTATATACTATACACTATACACACTTTTATAAATTATAATATTTACACTGTGCAATAATGGTCCAGTTAGGGCTCAGAGTTGAGCAGACGGATGGCTTGTGGGTAAAAACTCTTCTTCAACCTTTCAGTCTTAGCCCTCAGGCAGCGGTAACGCCGGCCTGATGGGAGCAGGGAGAAGAGAGAGTGTCCGGGGTGGCTGGGCTGTTTTAGGATCTTCATGGCCCTCAGCCTGCACTGCTTGGTGTAAATGTCCTGCAGGTTGGGGAGGGTGGTTCTGATGGTCCGTTCAGCTGAACGAACCACCCTTTTTAGGGCCATGAAGTCCTGCTTGGTGCAGTTTCCCATCCAGGTGGTGATGCTCCCACGCATGATGCTCGCGATGGTGCAGGTGTAAAAGTTCCTGAGCACCTTGAGTGGGAGCTTGAAGTCTCTCAGCCGCCTGAGGAGGTAGAGACGCTGTCTGGCCTTCTTCACAGTGATGTTTATGTGATGAGTCCAGGACAGGTCCTGTGAGATGGTCACTCCCAGGTATTTGAAAGTGTCCACTCTTTCCACCTCAGCACCACTGATGACAAGTGGATGGTAGTCCCTCTGCTGCTTCCTGCTGAAGTCCACGATCAGTTCCTTCGTTTTGGTGACGTTGAGCAGGAGGTGGTTCTCCTGAGGTGAAATGAGACTCAGTCAACACTAACGATTATCAGATAAATCCATGGTTCATGTTTGAGGTCTTTTTCAGTTCCATTAACATAATTTCACACAATTCAGTGGCTGAATATATTATTGGAATGAATATAGTCTATAAGTAACTGCTATGATGACCCAAAACACATCAAATAATTCCCAGCAGGTCAAAGGTGGGAGCAGAAATAAACAGGAAGTGAAGGACAGTCAGGTCACAAAGGTGGCTCTTTAGTTTGGCTGTAGAAGCAGGTGGCCTCACTCTACCTCACTCTACCTCCTGGCTGCAGCTCAGGTCACCTACTAATTTTAAGGTTGGCAGTTTGATTCCTGGCTCCTCTGGGCTGCGTGTCAAAGTACCCTTGGGCAAGATATTGAACCCCAAGTTGCTCTCTGATGCAAGTATTGGAGTATGAATGTGTGTGACCGTTAGACAATAAAGGCACATAGCTGAGTTACATATGAACGGGTGAATGTAGACGTGTTGTATAAGCGCTTTGAGTGCTCAGAGTAGAAAAGTACCGTATAAGAACTGATCCATTTACTGTGGCTTTGACCTCTGACTTTAGGGGCAATTAAAAAACCTTGAGTTTCCCACAGCCTCACAATATAGAAGCACTTTTGAGAAACAGGCAAAACATAAACCACGAAGATCCTTAAAAACAGCACAAGAAGGTGGAAATCTGTCCTTTGTGAGTCTCACACATGCTGCTGTGTGAGCTGCTGGCATCTTCTGGAAGCTCTCAGCGCAGAGCTGGAAGACTTAAAGCAGCTCTGAAACGTCCAGTTGAAGGTTTTTGTGTTTCAGTGTGAGCAGCTCACACTGACCTCTGACACGCTTTACATCACCTCCAGGGTGTCCTGAGGGCACCAAGGCCATCACCAAGTAACCCGTCTGCTCACAGCCCGCAACACAAGAGCAACACACTGCACAACAAGAGCTCTTTCCTTGCCTTCGTCCAGTTGTGCAGAATTGTGTATCTGGAGACAGTGTGTCAGAGAAGCACAGGTATCAGATGTGACCTGAGAGCACGGTTCCTCCATCAGGGAGTCTTTGCACTGCTGCAGATATGACACAAAAAGCCTCGATGGCAGTATAGAGGGCGTGAGATTAATGTGAACCAGGTTCTTTAAACTCCAAGAAAATCTGAAGGTGGTTTCCTCACAGCTCTGATCAGTGCATTTTAATGGATCAATAAGGATCATGAAAATCTGATTGATTTATTACAGGTGGATATCATGGAGAGCAGTGATGGGAAAGTGAGGCTGTGTCAAAGGTTTGAAGGGACTGAGGGAAACACTGAAGGCCACTTTGGCTGTTGTCACATCCTGTGAAACAATGACAAAAAACATCTCAGCACAATCTGAAGAGGGTATGTACTGCAGCAAAAAACTAAATTCAATTCAATTAAAGATTTAATGTGAGCAAGATCCTGACATGTTGAAGCTCCAACACTTGGGCAGCAACTCCCAGAAACAGCAGGTGAGCCACCTGTTGAAACTGGGGTGAAATGCACCAAAACATTGATCAGCCACGATGAGTTTGAAGCTCTCTGAAGTTCAGTGTGATTTGGTCGGCCTGACCACGCTGTGCCATCAGTGTGGCAGTACTGATTCAGGTCTATGAATCCAAAGCTCCACAGTCAGCGGCTGAAATCTGATTTCATGAGTACAAAATGATTTGATGTGTGTAGCAGGAATTTGTTCAATTGTTTTTGGTGCTTTTTACTATCAAATAATGAAATCATCCAATCATTAAATGTTTCACTACAGGTTTCAAGTATTAAAGTAATGACAGGATTGACGAAAAGTTATAAAGGCTCAAACATTTTCACCTTCTCAGCAGACTGATGTTTGCATTACTGAGCTCAGTGTGAATGAAGCGGATTGTAATTGTGTAGTTTGTGGTGAGGCTGCGTCTCAGAGAGCAGTGTGTGGCTCTTAAAAGAGCCTTTGTGTTGCAGCAGCAGTAAGTTGCGTTTACTTGGCCTTGGCGGGCTTCTCGGTCTTCTTGGGCAGCAGCACGGCCTGGATGTTGGGCAGCACGCCACCCTGAGCGATGGTGACTCCGCCGAGCAGCTTGTTGAGCTCCTCGTCGTTGCGCACAGCCAGCTGCAGGTGTCGGGGGATGATGCGAGTCTTCTTGTTGTCGCGGGCAGCGTTGCCGGCCAGCTCGAGGATCTCAGCGGTCAGGTACTCGAGCACGGCCGCCAGGTAGACGGGGGCGCCGGCACCAACGCGCTCAGCATAGTTGCCTTTGCGCAGCAGCCTGTGGACACGGCCCACAGGGAACTGCAGTCCAGCACGAGACGAGCGGGTCTTGGCCTTAGCTCTGGCTTTGCCGCCGGTCTTGCCGCGTCCACTCATGTTGGTTTGTGTTTCGTTGCAGTTTCAACACTCCAAGGAAATGTGTTTGCAGCAGCGCAAAGCCTCGCTTATATGCGCGCAGGGGCGGGCCGCTGTCGCTTGTGGCGCGCCCTTTGAACGCGCTTTCCTCGCCCACGAGAGAGCCGCCAATGAGCCGGAGCTCTGACGCAACGTCACAGCTGCGTCACAGCCGCTCGCTCGCACAATATAAGAACAGCGAGCGGGCGCTTCTGTCGCTACGTTTTGTCGTGTTGACAGAAGGAAGAAAGGATGGCAAGAACCAAGCAGACCGCCCGTAAGTCTACTGGAGGCAAAGCCCCCAGGAAGCAGCTGGCCACCAAGGCCGCTCGCAAGAGCGCCCCGGCCACCGGAGGCGTCAAGAAGCCTCACCGTTACAGGCCCGGTACCGTGGCTCTGCGCGAGATCCGCCGCTACCAGAAATCCACCGAGCTGCTCATCCGCAAGCTGCCCTTCCAGCGCCTGGTCCGAGAAATCGCTCAGGACTTCAAGACCGACCTGCGCTTCCAGAGCTCCGCCGTCATGGCTCTGCAGGAAGCCAGCGAGGCTTACCTCGTCGGCCTCTTCGAGGACACCAATCTGTGCGCCATCCACGCCAAGAGGGTCACCATTATGCCCAAAGACATCCAGCTGGCCCGACGCATCCGCGGAGAGAGAGCTTAAGCTGCCTCCGTGCACCAAAGCAAACCCAACGGCTCTTTTCAGAGCTCCCACTCCCACACCGAGAGCTCGCTCCTCTCACACTGCACCCACTCTCACGGCAGCAACAAATCACTACAATCACTTTTATCACCTCTCTCTTCAGCTCCTTTACAAAGTTCACTGCGTTTTATTCACGGATACAAACTACACTCTCAAGCTGCTCCAATACTGACTGCATCTACAAACTTATGCTCATCAATGAGCTGCAGCTGCGAACACAAACATGCTGCTATCACTCATATTCTCACATTCAGAGCTCACTCCTGTGCTTTAAACACTACTCTATTCATCTTCATCTTCTGCTCTCTCATTCTACACTTCATTCACAGGTCACTGATCAATCTGCACATAGTAAACAAAGGCAGCTGTGTGTGTGTGTGTGTGTGTGTCTGTGTGTGTGGGAGAGAGAGATCTCACTTTGTCCTGAGCCCATCTGCATCGGGTAGTAGGACCCTCAATGGACCCACTCCAGTTTGCATATCAGCAGCACATTGGAGTGGATGATGCCATCATCTTCCTCCTACAACGAGCTCTTTCTCACCTGGAGAAGCCTGGAAGCACTGTGAGAATAATTGTCTTTGATTTCTCCAGTGCTTTCAACACCATCCAGCCTACAGCCTGGGGAATAAATTGGAAAACACTGGAATTGGCCACCACCTAACATCCTGGATCCTGGATTATCTCACCAATCGGCCACAGTATGTGAGGTCATGTGGCTGTTTCTGACACAGCTGTCTGTAGCACAGGGGCCCCACAGGGAACAGTTCTAGCCCCATTCCTCTTCACATTATACACTGCTGACTTCTCCTATAATTCACCCACTTGTCATCTGCAGAAGTTTTCAGATGACTCTGTGATTGTCGGTCTTATACGAGATGAGGATGACGGGGAATACGGAGATTCTCGGTCTGGTGTCAAAGGAACCACCTCATAATCAATGCAAGCAGAACCAAAGAGCTGGTGGTGGATTTCCACAGGCACAAGTGCACTTCCCCCCCACACACCGGTGATCATCCTAGGTATGGACATTGATAGGGTCACATCCTATAAGTACCTGAGTGTTTATCTAAACAATAAACTGGACTGGTCAGACAACAGCACTGCACTTTATAAGACAGGTAAGAGCAGACTCTACCTGCTCAGGAGACTGAGGTCCTTTGGAGTGCAGGGGGCACTCCTGAAAACATTTTATGACTCTGTGGTGGCATCAGCTCTTTTTTTACAGTGTGCTGCTGACAGGAAGAGACTAGATAGGCTCATCAGGAATGCCAGTTCTGTCCTGGGCTGCTCCCTGGACACTGTGGAGGTGGTGACGGAGAGGAGGACGACAAGAAGGTTGTACTCTATGCTGTCAAATGACTCCCACCCATGTATGGAACTGTGACAGCCTTGAGGAGCTCCATCAGTGACAGACTGTTGCACCCCAAACGTTTGAGAGAGCGCTATCACAGGTCCTTCCTGCCTGCAGCAGTGAGACTTTTTAACCAGCACTGGTCCCTGAAGGAATATTATGCCATATATATCTTACATACATTTACTTCCCTGAGAAATTGGTCTGGAAAATAACATAACTGATTAAAATACAGAAGCTTATAATGTTCCGTGTCATCATGAACTTTGTGTTCGGACTGTACAACGAATCACACTGATGAAGACTAAACAATGACAGAAACGGAGACTGCGAGGTCACCCTGTTGTTGAAATTCTCTGTTTTCCACATTCTGTTTTGTAAATGATGTAATCCAGACCGATATGAGCTGACTATATGACAACTGTAAGTTGAATGAGAAAGTGCCAGTGCTCCATTTCATGTCCAGCACCACACTGGGCATGGTGTGCAGCTCTGACCCGGATTAATCTGTAAACTGTTTGGAAATGACTTTATTAAATGTAATAATTGGACTCCTTATTCCGTTGTGTATGTCATTCCTGTTCGAGAAACGAACACGCAGAAAAGGTTTAAACAGCAGACAGCACACACATTTATTAATAAATTCCTTCATCCCAGACATAAGAGTGTTTTACTATGTATATCTACAGTACTGACATTTGGTCACATTGTCTATCTCGTCTATATGTATCGTCTATATTGATCACAATCTCTATATTGTCTATACTGTCTGTACTGTCTATATTGTCTATACTGATACTTTACATAGTATATACAGTTTTTTATTTGTATATTCTGTATTTGTATTTTCTTATTTTTTTTATCTTTTCATTCTTTCTTATTGTGTTGTTAGTATCTATTGTGTCTCTGTACAATAGCTTGCCGCTACTACACTAAAATTTCCCCATTGTGGGACAAATAAAGGGATTTTCTGTTCTATTCTATTGCATTAGATCACTTCAGTGTTCTAATGCAGTCACATTCATGGAAGGGTGATGGTGTCAGTGAATGATTTAAAACTGTGTGTTATCGAGTAAAGTATAAGTAGTAGTAATTTTGTAGTTCTTTACTTAAGTAAAAGTAGCAGGTTGTATAAATGTTGGATTCAGTGAATGAATCTCAGCATCAGCAGCTTTGATTCAAACTCATCTCTGCTGCACTGATGTAACCTGTGACTCTGACTGTGAACACAGCCTCTGTGCACCAACACAGAGCTTTATTGTAGAGTACAGCAAGCTGACTTGTTTTGATACAATCTTTAAATAACACAAAGTTAGTATACCTCCGTTTGTTTTGCAGTCCTCACCTTTAAATCTAACCTCTTCTTCGTCTCCTTTCCTCTTTCTTACATCTTTCTCTCTCTTTTCTGTCCCTAGAAATACAGCAGTTCTTCTTTTAGCTAGCATTGTGTGACAAACTGCGTCTGTTTTTAATTCTTTGTTTTCAGTGAGACTGAGTAGGATGGGCATGAATTAGTTTAAATGCTCCTGCATGTTAGTGCAGCTGAAACTGAGGCTTTACTCACAACCGTGTCCAAAAAGATTCAAAGATTCAGCGCCATCTGGTGGACAACTGAAGCCACAGCATCCTCCATGCTGTTCATGTTTTATTCATCTATACTAATAGTGATTACATCATTATTACCAGAGGTGGCAAAAGTACTGACATTCTGTACTTAAGTAGAAGTACAAGTACTTATGTTAAAAAATACTTTAGTAAAAGTCGAAGTACTGGTTCAACTTCTCTACTTAAGTAAAAGTAAAAAAGTACAGGCTCTGAAATGTACTCAAAGTAAGAAAGTAAAAGTAGTTCTTTGGAGGATGTTTCTACCTGCTATTTTTGTGTAAAACAAACCGAAACTCATTATATATTATTGTAATAATATAAAATAGTACATGAGAATACAAATGTTATTCCAATCTAAATTTTAATTCTAATGAATGCACTCAGCTTGAAACTGTTATGTAGGACACAAACTGTTAAAGTGAATTTAAACACAGCTCTGTTCTCTGTGTCCTCCATAGTAGAGGGTGACTGTGCCTCCACCTAAACACCAACATGAGGATACTCAGGGGTTACAGTGGGATTCAGAAGGTGGAGGAACCCTAAGATCAGCTGTAGTGGCTCTGCATGGGGAGAAGAATCACAGATTTCTATTGTGAGCTGCAGTAAATGATGTTGGTGTGCAGGCTGTGATCAGCTGACCTGCTGCTGCTGCTCTGAGGTTTACTGCTCTGTGTGGATGAACTGAAGTCACAAAGATGTAACCCAGTATTTCACAGCTCTCTGAGCTGATCTCCATCCCCTACACTGACAGCATACAGGCTGTAGAAATGTTGGATTCAGTGAATGAATCTCAGCATCAGCAGCTTTGATTCAAACTCATCTCTGCTGCACTGATGTAACCTGTAACTCTGACCATGAACATAAACACTGTGCTCCAGTCCAACACAGAGCTTTACTGTAAATACAGTACAACAAACTAACCTATTTATTACACACTAAACTGCAGTATTTTCATAGAATCTTTGAATTACACAAAGTCAGCATACTTCAGTTTGTTTTCCAGTCCTTACCTTTAATTCTAACCTCTCTTCTTCCTCTCCTGTCCTCTTTCTCCATCTCTGAGTGAACTTCTCTCTCTTTGCTCTCCCTGAAATACAGCAGCTCTTCTTTTAGCTAGCAGACACACTGTGTGACAAACTGCACACACTTTGTGTGTTTGCTGATATTTGTTGAGCATTTAGAAACGTTGCATTTACCTGCCACACGTTACCAGAGGTGGGAAGTAATGAAGTACAAATACTTCGTTACTGTACTTAAGTAGATTTTTCAGGTATCTGTACTTTACTTAAGTATTTATTTTTTTGACTACTTGTTACTTTTACTCCCTACATTTTTATACAAGTATCTGTACTTTCTACTTCTTACATTTTCAAACAGACTCGTTACTTTTTAACGTCAGAGAGAAGTTTGCATTTCCGGTCAGTGCGCCTTCAAACATAAAACGATCTGAGCCTAAATGGAGGAATAATAACACATAAGAGACAATCGTACTGCGTATCCTCCATCATCGGGGCTTATCTCGTACAAAGGGATTAAATACGCAAACCCATATAATTAATGTATCATTTATAGCGCTATAATCGAGTCCGTAAGTTGCGCTGCGGCACATAAACAGCTTAGCTAGCGCTACTGAAGAGGAGTGAGCATGAAGGGAGTAACGTGTGGCAGGTAAATGCAACGTTTCTAAATGCTCAACAAATATCAGCAAACACACAAAGTGTGTGCAGTTTGTCACACAGTGTGTCTGCTAGCTAAAAGAAGAGCTGCTGTATTTCAGGGAGAGCAAAGAGAGAGAAGTTCACTCAGAGATGGAGAAAGAGGACAGGAGAGGAAGAAGAGAGGTTAGATTTAAAGGTAAGGACTGAAAACAAACTGAAGTATGCTGACTTTGTGTAATTCAAAGATTCTATGAAAATACTGCAGTTTAGTGTGTAATAAATAGGTTAGCTTGTTGTACTGTATTTACAGTAAAGCTCTGTGTTGGACTGGAGCAGTGTTTGTGTTCATGGTCAGAGTTACAGGTTACATCAGTGCAGCAGAGATGAGTTTGAATCAAAGCTGCTGATGCTGAGATTCATTCACTGAATCCAACATTTCTGCAGCCTGTATGCTGTCAGTGTAGGGGATGGAGATCAGCTCAGAGAGCTGTGAAATACTGGGTTACATCTTTGTGAGTTCACTTCATCCACACAAAGCAGTAAACCTCAGAGCAGCAGCAGCAGGTCAGCTGATCACAGCCTGCACACCAACATCCTTTACTGCAGCTACAATAGAAAGCTGTGATTCTTCTCCCCATGCAGAGCCACTACAGCTGATCTTAGGGTTCCTCCACCTTCTGAATCCCACTGTAACCCCTGAGTATCCTCATGTTTGTGTTTAGGTGGAGACACAGTCACCCTCTACTATGGAGGACACAGAGAACAGAGCTGTGTTTAAATTCCCTTTCACAGTTTGTGTCCTACATAACAGTTTCAAGCTGAGTGCATTCATTAGAATTAAAATTTAGATTGGAATAACATTTGTATTCTCATGTACTATTTTATATTATTACAATAATATATAATGAGGTTCGGTTTGTTTTACGCAAAAATAGCAGGTAGAAACATCCTCCAAAGAACTACTTTTACTTTCTTACTTTGAGTACATTTCAGAGCCTGTACTTTTTTACTTTTACTTAAGTAGAGAAGTTGAACCAGTACTTCGACTTTTACTAAAGTATTTTTTAACATAAGTACTTGTACTTCTACTTAAGTACAGAATGTCAGTACTTTTGCCACCTCTGCACGTTACTCCCTTCATGCTCACTCCTCTTCAGTAGCGCTAGCTAAGCTGTTTATGTGCCGCAGCGCAACTTACGGACTCGGTCCGGCCCGATTATAGCACTATAAATGATACATTAATTATATGGGTTTGCGTATTTAATCCCTTTGTACGAGATCAGCCCCGGTGATGGAGGATACGCAGTACGATTGTCTCTTATATGTTATTATTCCTCCATTTAGGCTCAGATCGTTTTATGTTTGAAGGCGCACTGACCGGAAATGCAAACTTCTCTCTGACGTTAAAAAGTAACGAGTCTGTTTGAAAATGTAAGAAGTAGAAAGTACAGATACTTGTGTAAAAATGTAGGGAGTAAAAGTAAAAAGTAGTCAGAAAAATAAATACTTAAGTAAAGTAACGATACCTGAAAAATCTACTTAAGTACAGTAACGAAGTATTTGTATTTCGTTACTTCCCACCTCTGATTATTACACACTAAAATAAATGATGCTTGTTAGACACCCTTTTACTGAACACCCCCCCCCCCCCCCCTTCCCATATTCAGATTTTTCCCAGCCATTCCCACAATGCTGTGAATGCTCTGAAAAGCCTTCAGCTGATCCAAAATGCTGCAGCTAGAGTACTGACAGGGACTAGAAAGAGAGAGCAGATTTCTCCCATATTGGCTTCTCTTCACTGGCTCATAGTCCCATATTCAATTCAATTCAATTCAATTTTATTTATATAGCGCCAAATCACAACAAACAGTCGCCTCAAGGCGCTTTGTATTGTGGGTAAAGACCCTACAATAATACAGAGAAAACCCAACAGTCAAAACGGCCCCCTATGAGCAGCACTAATATTCAGATTTTTCCTGTGTATGCTGTGTATCTCTACTTCACTGATTTAATTAACTACAGTTGGTTATGTGTTAATGAGCTGTCCGGCACATTAGGGAAAAATATAAGTTACATACACAATCATCTGGTTGCTTTAATTAGGATAGGTGGGCACACTGCCAGGCTGTGTATGTATACAGTGGTATGAAAAAGTTTGGGCACCCCTGATAATTTTCATGGTTTTCCTTTATAAATCATTGGTTGTTCGGATCAGCAGTTTCAGTTAAATATATCATATAGCAGACGCACACAGTGATATTTGAGAAGTGAAATCAAGTTTACAGGATTTACAGAAAGTGTGAAATAATTATTTAAACAAAATTAGGCAGGTGCAAAAGTTTGGGCACCTCAACAGAAAAATGACATCAATATTTAGTAGATCCTCCTTTTGCAGAAATAACAGCCTCTAAATGCTTCCTATAGCTTCTGATGAGAGTCTGGATTCTGGTTGAAGGTATTTTGGACCATTCTTCTTTACAAAACATCTCCAGTTCAGTCAGGTTTGATGGTTTCCAAGCATGGACAGCCCACTTTAAATCACACCACAGATTTTTTAAGATTAAGATTAAGATTAAGATAGCGTTTATTCGTCACATGCACAGTTATACACAGTACAATGCACAGTGAAATGTATTTTGTACCTGCAACCATATATACACACACATATAAATAAGAAGAATAAAAATAAAAAAGTAATTCACACTATACACTATACTCTATATACTATACACTATACAGACTTTTACGTGGAATTATAGATTATAAATTATAATATTTACATTGTGCAATAATGGTCCAGTTAGGGCTCAGAGTTGAGCAGACGGATGGCTTGTGGGTAAAAACTCTTCTTCAACCTTTCAGTCTTAGCCCTCAGGCAGCGGTAACGCCGGCCTGATGGGAGCAGGGAGAAGAGAGAGTGTCCGGGGTGGCTGGGCTGTTTTAGGATCTTTATGGCCCTCAGCCTGCACTGCTTGGTGTAAATGTCCTGCAGGTTGGGGAGGGTGGTTCTGATGGTCTGTTCAGCTGAACGAACCACCCTTTTTAGGGCCATGAAGTCCTGCTTGGTGCAGTTTCCCATCCAGGTGGTGATGCTCCCACGCATGATGCTCTCGATGGTGCAGGTGTAAAAGTTCCTGAGCACCTTGAGTTGGAGCTTGAAGTCTCTCAGCCGCCTGAGGAGGTAGAGACGCTGTCTGGCCTTCTTCACAGTGATGTTTATGTGATGAGTCCAGGACAGGTCCTGTGAGATGGTCACTCCCAGGTATTTGAAAGTGTCCACTCTTTCCACCTCAGCACCACTGATGACAAGTGGATGGTAGTCCCTCTGCTGCTTCCTGCTGACGTCCACGATCAGTTCCTTTGTTTTGCTGACGTTGAGCAGGAGGTGGTTCTCCTGGCACCAGTTCTCCAGGCGGGAGACCTCTCTCCTGTAGGCTGTCTCCTCATTGTGAGAGATTAGTCCCACAACAGCAGTGTCGTCAGCAAACTTGATGATGACGTTGGACTCTGACGTGGCCTCGCAGTCATGGGTGTACAGTGAGTACAGCAGAGGGCTGAGCTCACAGCCTTGGGGGGATCCAGTGTTGAGGGTGAGGGAGGATGAGGTGAGGTGACCCACTCGTACCACCTGTGGTCTGCTGGTCAGGAAGCTGTGAACCCACCTGCACAGGGATGGGCCCAGGCCCAGGTCCAGCAGCTTAGAGACCAGCCTGGAGGGAACTATGGTGTTGAAGGCTGAGCTGTAATCTACAAACAGCACTCTCACATAGTTCCCCTTACCAGTGTCTATGTGTGAAAGGGTCTTGTGGAGGAGGAAGGATATGGCGTCATCTGTGGATCTGTCTGGCCAGTATGCAAACTGTAGTGGGTCGAGGGTGGTGGGCAGTGAGGAGGTGATGAATGTCTTGATGAGTCTCTCAAAACACTTCATCACCACTGAGGTGAGCGCTATGGGCCTGAAGTCATTGGGGCTGCTGGGGTGTGGTTTCTTTGGGACAGGGACTATGATGGACTTTTTTAAAGCAGGTGGGAATCACACACAGTTTCAATGAGAGGTTGAATATCAGTGTAAACACAGGTGCCAGCTGGTCAGTGCAGGTCTTAAGGACACGTCCACTAATACCGTCTGGTCCAGCCACTTTCCTGGTGTTTACACGTCTAAACGCCCTCCTCACGTCGCGCTTCGTCACAGTGAGTGTCTCCGCCCCTCCGGCCGGGAGCGCAGCGGGCTGTCGGCTTCCCGACTCGAAGCGCGCAAAGAAGTTGTTGAGTTCATCAGCCAGAGAAGCGTCGGCACTCACCGGGGGTGTGTGTGGTGCTTTGTAGTCCGTGATGGTGCCACAGTCCCCTAGAGTCAGACTGTTGTAGTTGCTGTTCCAGTCTGCGGCCGTAGCGATGTTTTGCCTCTTTCACCGCTCTGCGGACGTTGTATGATGCAACCTTGTAGTCCTCCATGTTCCCAGAGGCGAGGCCGGAGTTGTAGGCAACGGTGCGGGACCTCAGGGCGTCGCGGACAGATTTATCCACCCACGGCTTCTGGTTGGGAAAAGTCCTGATGGTCCTCCTAAGTGAAGTGTCTTCAACAACTTTCCCAATAAATCCCACAACAGTTTCCGTAAACTCCTCGATGTCTCCGCCCGCGCTGCTGCGAAACATGTCCCAGTCGGTTGAATCCAACGCACCCTGCAGAGCGGCCTCTGTTTGATCAGACCACCGTGTCACTTCTCTCACAGCAGGGGGTTCCTGCCTGAGCCGTTGTTTGTATTTCGGCATGAGAAGGACAGAGGTGTGATCGGACTTCCCAAAGGGCGGAAGAGGCTTTGCTTTGTAGCCCTCTTTGAATGGAGAGTAGCAGTGGTCTAGGGTCCTCTCTCCTCTGGTGGGGCAGTCGATGTGTTGAATAAACTCCGGTATTACCTTTTTCAAGTTTGCACTGTTAAAGTCCCCGGCTACGATGAGAGCCGCATCACGCTGGTTAGCCTGATAGGTGGAAATAGCTTCATGTAGCTCGGATAGTGCAGTGTTTGTGTCCGCCTGAGGTGGAATATAGACGGCGCTGAAGATGACCGAAGTGAACTCGCGGGGCAGGTAGTGGGGGCGGCATTTCAGGGTTAGGAGCTCCAGGTTAGGCGAACATGATTGTTTCAGAGGGACAACATTCCTACTGTCACACCAGTTGTTATTAATCATTAGGCACACACCTCCTCCTCTTGATTTTCCAGACTCACTCGTTCTGTCCGTGCGATGAACACTGAAGAACTCCGACGGCTGTACGGCGTGGTCCGGTATGAGGGGGGTCAGCCATGTCTCTGTGAGACAGATGATGTTGCAGTCCCTTATGTCCCTCTGAAACTGTATCCTGGCCCTGAGTTCGTCCAGCTTGTTATCCAGTGACTGGACATTAGCCAACAGGATGCTCGGCAGTGGCATTTGGTGCGCTCTACGCCTCAGCCTCTCTCTTACGCCGGCTCTTTTCCCTCGGGGCCTTGTCCGTGACCTGGGTGCTCCGCGCCCTCCTTTGTTTGAGCTGGCCCACTGGAAACGCAGGATCTCCTGGGGCCAAGCCGGGTCGGGAGAAAAAGGTGTTAGAATACAGCCAGAGTGCTGTATTCTGATATTAAAAAGAGTCTGTCTGTCATACGTGATATGACACAGAGCAGGCGGAATTATAAAGTCGGAATTAAATCTAAACCTAATATATACAAACAAAGCGTAGGAGCAGGTACGACGGCTGCTGACCTCACCGGCGCCATCTATTTTTTATAACATTCAGGTCTGGGACTGAGATGGCCGTTCCAGAACGTTGTACTTGTTCCTCTGCATGAACGCCTCAGTAGATTCTGAGCAGTGTTTGGGGTCGTTGTCTTGTTGAAGTATCCAGCCCCGGCACAACTTCAACTTTGTCACTGATTCCTGAACATTGTTGTCAAGAATCTGCTGATATTGACTTTAATCCATGCGACCCTCAACTTTAACAAGATTCCCAGTACCTGCACTGGCCCCACAGCCCCACAGCATGATGGAACCACCACCACATTTCACTGTGGGTACCAAGTGTTTGTCGTGGAATGTTGTATTCTTTTTCCGTCATGCATACCGCCCCTTGTTATGTCCAAATAACTCAGTTTTAGTTTCATCAGTCCACAGCACCTTATTCCAAAATGAAGCTGGTTTGTCCAAATGTGCTTCAGAGACACTGTTTGTGGCATGTGTGCAGAAAAGGCTTCTTCTGCATTACTCTCACATACAGCCTCTCCTTGTGCAAAGTGCGCTTGAATAGATGAACGATGCACAGTGACACCATCTGCAGCAAGATGATGTTGTAGGTCTTTGAAGCTGCTCTGTGGGTTGACTATGACTGTTCTCACCATCCTTCACCTCTGCCTATCTGAGAGTTTTCTTGGCCTGCCACTTCGGGCCTTAACAAGAACTGTGCTCTTCCACAGTCAGTTCCTCACAGTGGAAACTGACAGCTGAAATCTCTGAGATTTTTTTTGGATCCTTCCTCTAAACCATGATGTTGAACAATCTTTGTCTTCAGCTCATTTGAGAGTTGTTTTGAGGCTCCCATGTTGATGCTCTTCAGAGAAGATGCAAAGAGGAGAAACACTTGCAATTGGCCATTTTAACCCTTTCTCATAATTGGATTCACCTGTGTACAGTATGTAGGTCAAGGGTCAGTGAGCTTACTAAACAAATTTTGTGTTCCTGTTACGGGCCCCAGGGATGGTGCCACCATAACAAAAATGAAATCCCTGCAAATACAGGTAACATTCAGGAGCAATGAAGACGCAGTGCACTCGGTTTGCCTTCCAGATTGCATCTGTTTCAGATTTCCATAAACATTAACAACATTCATGTATGCATTACTTTCTTTCAGTTCCAGTGTCTTTACAACTCACATATGTCCATATTTCCAACAGTTATAAACATAGAAGTAGATGTGTTCACACATCAACACTCCACTATCTCCAATGTACAACCTCTCTGTGCAGGTGGAATAACAGTACACAGTTGCCCTTGCATAAGCAATGGAAAGCTACTACATGTCTATAGTGCACCTTACAGTCATTCTCAACTGTATTTAAAACAATGCTTTTAGCTGTTCCAATTTACGGTAGACACTGTATCTGTTCTGGATACTGAAACTAAGCAATTAATCACACATTCTTAACAGCATTGTGAAAATAAAACAGTCCCGTATAACATGTGAGGCATTCATACTCATTCAAACTTAAAGTGCCAAAACATCTTAAACATTTCTATTCTAAACAGTAAGGTGTGTAGGAGTACAAATATTCATCATGTAAAGCAAATAAACCTGCAGTGACACTCCTGCAAGACCACACTCGGGGCATACGACCCACAATACCGCAACGTTACCGTGACGTATTTGCCAGCGGCCTGCAGAGCCTGTCCCCTAGCTGAGGCTGCTGCAGGTCTCCAAACTGCTGCTCACAAGTGTAAAACAATGCAACTTTACAAACGTAGCATGCAGAATAACATTTTCTCCAAATGACAGACAGTGGTATCATTTTTAACCAAGTACTAACCTGCAAATACAGGTAACATTCAGGAGCAATGAAGACGCAGTGCACTCGGTTTGCCTTCCAGATTGCATCTGTTTAGCGGGCGGAAATTCACCCCCCTAAAGCAACCGGGGTGCATCTTCCCTGGAATCAACAGTTCCACCTGAGGTGTTGCTCCAATTTTACTGTCCTTCTGTATAGTCCATGTTGCCCAATAAATCAGCACAAATATTGGTCATGTTTCCCAAAAATATTTTGAGTCTTTGTCGCTGGAAATCACAGGTAAGCAAATTAAATAAATGAAACTAACAGATTAACACAAAAGTGGCCATACATTTTGGGTGTGCCACACGCTCCCCAACAAACAAAAGTGGCTCCTGACACTTGCTGTTAATAGTCCAAATTCCTTTTACCTCTTGAACCAGGTTTCAACTCCTATATGATACATATAAACACACATTACAAATTTATAACAGTATCGCATGAACAAAACCTGTCAGATGTCTTTCTCGACCTTAACAACAGTGGATACAATGATTAATTGGTGAGTAGGTGACAGGTATGGTGTGAGTGGGTTGGACTGAATACCAGTAAGATTGTGGGTACTGGCACATGTGAAATATCGGCTGTACTCCTATGGAGCCAACAACCAAACGTGGCTGATAAGTTGGCTGACCAAGGGAAGAGTAGGTCAGCATCTGGCCAGGTCGCCTCTCCCTTGTAGATCTCCTTGGCTGAGGCTGGAAGTCTGGTTGACACTCTTGAGTATTTCCCCTTGAGTTGTTTGTCTGAAGCACCTGCTGTGCTTCGTCAAGTTGGGGCTCCTCAGCAGAGAGCAAAATCTCATTTTCCTTCTCTTGCTCTATCTCTCCTACGTTCACGCTTTCAGACTCAGATTCCACAGGGGTGTGCTCCTCCAATAGATCTCCAGGTGTCTCAATGGTACTCTGTAGCCTGCTTGTGGTATCCTGCCCATACATGTCCAAATTGGCCTGCACTTGTTCTCTTGGTACCCGTAGCCAGTAACGGGGTGCCTCCCCATCCATCTCGGAATCACTTGTGTCACTGTTCTGTCTTTGTTCGACAGTTTCCAGGGGTGGATTTGACCTTCCTTTCCTCTTTTGAGGCTTATCAAGCATGGCAGACTCAGTTAGGTCTATTGGCAGATCATTAACTTGTAGTAACAAGTTTCTATGGAGGGTACGAGTGGGGTGACCCTTCTTCTCAGGACTGACTTTATAGACTGGGTTATCCCCAACCTGCTCCCTGACAATGTAAATGGCTTTCTCCCAGTATGGTTTCAGTTTGCATGGACCTCCCCTTTCTGAAAGGTTGCGAACAAGAACCCTGTCCCCGGGCTGCAGAGTCACACCTCTGTTCCGTTTGTCATAATAGCGCTTTCCTTTTGCACTTGAATGTTGGCTGTTAGTGCTGGCTATCTTGTATGCCTCAATCATTTTCTCTTTCCATCTTTTTGCATATTCACTTTGAGTGCATGTCTCATCCTCAGTTACCAATCCAAAGAGAACGTCAATAGGCAGACGTGGATGGCGGCCGTACAGAAGGTAATATGGAGAGAACCCTGTTGACTCATGTTTGGTGCAGTTATATGCATGAACGACGTAAGCCAGGTGATCTTTCCAGTTTTCTCTCTCTTTCTCACCCAGTGTCCTGAGCATCTGTAGCAGAGTTCGATTGAATCTTTCTGCGGGGTTGCCCTGAGGATGGTATGGGGAAGTTCTGGAATGATTTACACCAGACAGCTGTCTGAGTGTCTTGAACAACTCATTCTCGAACTCCCGGCCCTGATCATGATGGAGCTTAGCTGGGTACCCAAATCGCAGGATGAAATCACTGAAGATTCGGTCTGCAGCTGTCTTTCCAGCCTTGTTTCTGGTGGGATACGCCTGTGCAAATCTGGTGAAGTGGTCGACTACAACCAATATGTATTCGTACCCACCTCGGCTGGTCTCAAGGTGCAGGAAGTCAATGCACACAAGCTCTAGGGGTGAGCTTGATGTAAGGCTTCCCATGGGTGCTTTGTCAGGCAATGCTGGCTTTTTTTGCTTTATGCAGCGACATCTTCTGGTGATGTATTCCTCAACCTCTCTTTTCATAAAAGGCCAATAAAAGCGGTCTCTTACTAGGCCAAGGACTCTTTCCACCCCAACATGTCCCATACTGTCATGCAGGTGTGAGAGGATAGTTGGCTTGTAGATGGCAGGCAGGACAAACTGTCGTCACCTGGGAGTCTTCCTATAAAGAAGGCCGTCCTCCACCTGCAACCTGCTCCATTCCCGTGTCAGTTTTCTTGTGGGCTTGTCAAGTGTCCTACGTACCTCATCAGTTAGTTCTCTGTTTTTCTCCTTTAACTCTAAGATTTTACCTATTACAGGATCTTTATGCTGTTCCTTTGCAAGTTCTTTGTGACTGATTACTGAAAGTGGCTCTATGTTTGAGTGTATTTGTTTTTGTGACGTGATATTGAGGGCTGCTACCCAAGCTACATCCCCTTGTTTGGCTGTCCTAGTTCCCTCCCAAGTGGCACACACTACTTCTTCTGATAGTCTTTCTGAGCACTGATCCATAAAGACATTGATATCAAGTGGACAGCGAGAAAGGGTGTCTGCATCAATGTTCTGTTTGCCGGGCCGATACCTAATTTCAAAGTGGAAATCAGCAAGCTGCCCCACCCAGCGATGTCCCACGGCATTGAGCTTGGCCGTACTCATAACGTAAGTGAGGGGGTTGTTATCTGTGAATACAATGAAGTGGGGTGCATAGTACAAGTAATCTACAAACTTGTCACATATGGCCCACTTCAAGGCCAAGAACTCCAGTTTCCCACTGTGGAGGTGGTAATTCTGTTCAGCTGGAGTCAGGGTACGGGACCCATAACCTATCACCCTCATCTTACCATCCTGGTTTTGGTATAGTACTGCCCCGAGGCCCTGTTGAGAGGCATCTGTGTGCAGTATGAACGGGTGGTCAAAGTCTGGGTAGGCCAGCACCGGTGGGTTTGTTAGAATATCTATGAGGTGCTCCAGAACCTCTTGGTGCTGGTCATCCCATTCTACTAAAGTCCGTGAAGGAAGCTGAGGCCCCTTCATTTTCCCTCTTTTTGGCTTGGTCAGCGGTGGACTAGGTTTTGTCTGGAGTAGTCCATAGAGTGGCCTGGCTATACGGGAAAAGTCCTGTACATAAGCGCGGTAATAACTCAGAAAACCCAGCAGTCGCCTGACATCACCTACTGTTTGTGGGGTTTTCTGCTTCAGTGCCTGTACAGCTTCAAGATCTTTTGGGTCTACCCTCACCCCATCTGCAGACACCAGGCGGCCAACATACCTGACCTCCTTGCGGAGTAGCTCACATTTCTCAGGCCTGAGTTTAACCCCATGTTGTTTCAGAGCTTGGAGTACACGCCGCAGGACCTCAACATGCTCCTCAAAAGACCTGGAGAAACAGAGTACATCATCCAAATACGGGATGCAACACTCATCTCTGAGTGTATCCAGCATTTCCTCCATACTTCTTTGGAAGGCTGCTGGCGCGTTAGACAGGCCAAAAGGGATCCTAACCCATTCATACAAACCCCATGGGGTTGTGAATGCAGTCAGATGTCTGGACCCCTCAGCGATGAAGCCCTGGTGGTAAGCTTTGCCCTGGTCTAAGATGGAAAACCATCTATAGCCCCCCAGTGAGTCAATCAGGTCCTGGATGCGGGGAAGAGGGTGCCGATCTGGCACAGTCTTTTTGTTGAGGAGCCTGTAATCAATGCAGAGGCGCAATGATCCATCTTTCTTCCTCACACAAACAATAGGTGCAGCATATGGTGAGTGTGATTTAATAATCCAGCCTTTCACCAGCAGCTCCTGGATATACTCTTTGACTTCCCTATACAATGGCTTTGGGATTGACGCATAAGCCTTTTGGACAGGGGTTTCGTCTCTGAGTCTAACTGACATCTGGAGAGAGGGAATACAGCCAATGTCACTGCTGTCCCGAGCAAATACAGTTGACTCCTCATAAAGTACTTTCTCAACTATTTCTCGTTGGTCTGAACTGAGGTGACTGAGGTCAACCGGTGGTTGCCACAGGTCATTAGGGGGAGTGCTAGGGGAAGCAACATTAACTTCAGCCGTTACTACACCGGCTGGTGATGGCCTCCCACATTGCACATTCTGCTTGCCTAGTTCGAGAATCTTGACTACATGCTGGATGGAGCCAAGTTGAGACCTTTTTGGCAGGATGATTTCCTGCTTAGTGTGGTTAGAGATTGGCACTTTAACAAATGGTTGCCGGCTATCACTGATTTCTAGTAGACCCTCTCCAACACTAAGCTGTTCGAGGATGGAACTCTCTTCCGGTGGTTCATACAGGACCACAGGATTGGAAATGTCAAAGGTAGGTGGTACTTTACATTGCACACGCACCGTTTTACCAGGTGGGAGATTGATATTTTCCCTACCTACTCGAATGGCAGCCATACTGTAATTTGGCTCTTTCTGAACACTGATGAAGTTGACCATGGCCCTAGCCTGCTCTTCCTCTACTCCTAGGGCTTTGCTGAGGAGGCTAAGGATCATAGTTTGTGCGTCTGCATCAGTTTGCTGGTTATTTACCATCCCCTGGAGAACATTGGCTCCCAGTAGTGGCTGGGGAAGCGGGATCTGGCTAACAAGGAAGGGGACTTCCATTGTGAGGTTGGGGTCAACATTCCCTGGGAGATTGACTGCTAGCTCCACCCACCCATCATATGGGATGGACTGGCCATTTGCTGCACACAAGTCAAAGCGTTCCCCAGGCTCCAGGAGCTCTTGTAGAGGCCTTACTGCATTTTGAGGGATGAATGCCTCCTTCCAGGCTCTATCAATGATGCTTACTTGTGAACCAGTATCAAATAGTACTGAGACAGCAAAGCCATTGAGAAAACAATTAATCAGACTCTTTCTACCAATTAGTGGCACTGTGCGCACTGTACTGTTACTAGCAGCTTGTGTCTTAAGAGGGCATGAATGTCTTGTTTTTTTGCTATGTTTCTTTCCATTCCGATGTCTCTGTTTG
This sequence comes from Archocentrus centrarchus, assembly GCF_007364275.1. NCBI lineage: Eukaryota > Metazoa > Chordata > Actinopteri > Cichliformes > Cichlidae > Archocentrus > Archocentrus centrarchus. The sequence goes on from NC_044346.1 coordinate 531,739, forward strand.
TGGGTGGCCATTACTGAGCGGGACTGAGACTGTGGAATGGCCTCTGTCTGTCCCTCAACAGAGACCGACTCCCGTTTCCCGACTGTTTGGGTCTTTTGAGACAGCCAACTGCTCTATGCCCGGGGTCCCCACACAAAAAACAGTGGTTACAGTTCTCTGAGCCTTGCTGCATGCAGTTGGTGCAGCTGAATATTTTACCTCTCCTCACAACAGAGGGCTGACTTGGTGGAGGAGTGGGTGCTTGGTGAGCAAGAGGCTGGGTGGTATGCAACTTGTCTTGGTCTGCTGTTTGGGTAGGTACAGCTTTTGAGTGGGTTGCTGTCTGTTAGTCCATTAGAGTTGCGACCATGTTAGCTAAAGCTTCTACTTGTGCACTGAGCTGCTGTATCATCTCACTACCACCCTGGTCTACGGTCCCCTCTCTTTCTTCCACTTGGATAATGTGTGCATGTGTTGTTTTTTGACGGGGAGCATGGCCTAGCCTACGCTGATGTTCATTTTCATCACTCATCATTTTTGTAACCTGGCTGAGAATCTCCTCATCGGTGACTTCGCTGTTTGAGAGAAGCGGTCTCAGCTGTTGTCTGATGTCAGTGTGCTTTGCGCACAAACCCTGATAGATGCTGTGAAGAAATACTCCCTGAATAGTCCTGCGGTCATAGCGAATGTCTGTACTGGCCTGTTTTGACTGGAAAAGGATCTTCTGTTTGAGCCCAATCATACGGTACAGAAACTGTTGGGGGGTTTCTTGGTCATTCTGTTTTGCACACATTAGTTCTTGGAACAATTCAGTACTGGCCTTTTCGCCCAAGTGTGATCGGAGGAAGCTCTTGATTTCACTGATGGTGATTTCCTCTTTGTTGATGAGCATGTCCTTGAAGACACCTGGCTTCACTATCCTCAGTACACCTCGGATTACCTCAGCATCTGTAAAACCCTCTCTGATTCCTTCATCAATCTGTTTGCACATGCTGCTGTAAGTTATGTCAGAGTTGTGGTCCCCAATCTGTCCACCGTGTAACTTAAATTCCCTCCGCTGGAGGTAAGAGAGGTCCTTTATGGAAACCATCCTCTCACTGGCTACATGTGATGGAGTATGACATAATGTAGCACGTGATGCTGTGTCATGTGTACTGTGCACCTCACTGGGTTGTGGGTTACTCCAAGTTCCAAACTGCTGTGGCTGCTTACCCAGCTCACCTCGTGTGATTCTAGCCTGGGTTAAGCTTTGATTGGTGTTGGGTGTCTGTGCACCAAAGTCAGTGTGCTGTAGAGCATCAGTAACTGGTGGTGACTGATGGGAGGCAGCATGTGTGAGTGTGGTGCACTCTACTGTCTTAGCGGGTACATTAACATTGTCCTGTGACTGTGCAACCTTATGCACTATGTTAAGCAAATCACGATTTTCAATTATGCTGCACAACATATCATTTAACGCTAGCAGCTGACTCATTCCTTCATCTTCAGATTGTAACAAGGCATCAGACTGCATATATTTAATAATGCATTCCACACAACCTTCTTCATCAGTGGGTTCTAACTCATCACCTGGATAGTCAGTTGCAATGTCTCTTGCTAGCTGGTAGGCTTCCCCACCTGAAAGCTTATACAGGTTCTTTTTGATGCTCCAAACCAGCTCCTTGTGTGCTGTTGACATGATGTGCTTCCACTGGTGAGACACAGCAGTGCAGTTCCCTTGGCAGAACGAAGATCCTCGCCTGAATCTTGGCTTCCCCTCACGGACACTCACCAGCTGTCGTCTTGGCTACAGCAACGTCACCTCGCGTTGGCCTGATGGTTCTGATATCTCTGGACCCTCTTCCGTTGACGAGTCTATTGGAAGTGGATCCCGGACGAGCCCCCACAATTTGTTACGGGCCCCAGGGATGGTGCCACCATAACAAAAATGAAATCCCTGCAAATACAGGTAACATTCAGGAGCAATGAAGACGCAGTGCACTCGGTTTGCCTTCCAGATTGCATCTGTTTCAGATTTCCATAAACATTAACAACATTCATGTATGCATTACTTTCTTTCAGTTCCAGTGTCTTTACAACTCACATATGTCCATATTTCCAACAGTTATAAACATAGAAGTAGATGTGTTCACACATCAACACTCCACTATCTCCAATGTACAACCTCTCTGTGCAGGTGGAATAACAGTACACAGTTGCCCTTGCATAAGCAATGGAAAGCTACTACATGTCTATAGTGCACCTTACAGTCATTCTCAACTGTATTTAAAACAATGCTTTTAGCTGTTCCAATTTACGGTAGACACTGTATCTGTTCTGGATACTGAAACTAAGCAATTAATCACACATTCTTAACAGCATTGTGAAAATAAAACAGTCCCGTATAACATGTGAGGCATTCATACTCATTCAAACTTAAAGTGCCAAAACATCTTAAACATTTCTATTCTAAACAGTAAGGTGTGTAGGAGTACAAATATTCATCATGTAAAGCAAATAAACCTGCAGTGACACTCCTGCAAGACCACACTCGGGGCATACGACCCACAATACCGCAACGTTACCGTGACGTATTTGCCAGCGGCCTGCAGAGCCTGTCCCCTAGCTGAGGCTGCTGCAGGTCTCCAAACTGCTGCTCACAAGTGTAAAACAATGCAACTTTACAAACGTAGCATGCAGAATAACATTTTCTCCAAATGACAGACAGTGGTATCATTTTTAACCAAGTACTAACCTGCAAATACAGGTAACATTCAGGAGCAATGAAGACGCAGTGCACTCGGTTTGCCTTCCAGATTGCATCTGTTTAGCGGGCGGAAATTCACCCCCCTAAAGCAACCGGGGTGCATCTTCCCTGGAATCAACAGTTCCACCTGAGGTGTTGCTCCAATTTTACTGTCCTTCTGTATAGTCCATGTTGCCCAATAAATCAGCACAAATATTGGTCATGTTTCCCAAAAATATTTTGAGTCTTTGTCGCTGGAAATCACAGGTAAGCAAATTAAATAAATGAAACTAACAGATTAACACAAAAGTGGCCATACATTTTGGGTGTGCCACATTCCAATAATTAGTGCTAAAGGTATTCAAATCAATAAAACTATAAGGGTGCCCAAATTTATGCATCTGCCTAATTTTGTTTAAATAATTATTGCACACTTTCTGTAAATCCTATAAACTTCATTTCACTTCTCAAATGTGGGGTGGGCCTCACATGAGTTTATTGTGGGCTACATGGGTAATGAGTGGGCATGGGATTTATCTGAGCTAAGTGCATGAGGCCCATATGGTTAACCTAAAATGGGACCCATATTGCTGACCCATTTTGGCTAAATGTATGGGCCTTATTCAGCATTAATGTGGGCTAACTGGGTATTTACCATGTGGAGTAAATACAGTCAGCCCACATGGGCTTCCCATATTTACCCCACATGGTATAAGCATGGACTGACCATACATGGGTTGGATTCTGGTTCTTTAGGCCCTGGTCAATTCTTCTTCTCCCTCTGAATTTACTATAACTGGATCTACCCCAAAAGTTTATAGCCCCAGCGCAACCTCAACTCTGAGGAGCCCCAGAGCACCTCCAGTTATAAGCCCTGGGACTCCATCAAGCATGAGCAGCTGCAGTGGCTTGGGGGAGATTATGTTCACCGGACTGGTTACTCTTCTAGAAGAAGTCAGGAAAACCCAGAAAATACATGGGAAGATGCTGAATACCCTGCTGAGGCAAAAATCTGCTGTATCACTGGTGGAACCACCTGAGGGAGCCGTGTTTCCCATGACCACAGTGGATGATGTCCTGGCCATGAATGAAAAGCTGTGTGACTCTGACTTGTCTGGAGTTGTAAGTTAAAATTTGGTTCCTTAAAAATTTACCTCAAATTGATACGTACATTAACGATGGGCTTTTTGTCCATGCAGAAAATGAAGCATATAAGCTGTACATGTGTGAAACAATGATAACAAATTGATTAATTAATACATTAATTGTTAATTAATAAATGTATATCGATTCCAAAATGTCGTCTTGTAATTGTCATCATACTCAAGGTTGCCATGTTTGCAGAAATTGGAGGGACATCTTTGGACGACACAACAAGACGAATAACAACGTTCCCGATGTCCCATGAACTGGCGCTCCAGTTCAATCGTTTTGGTGGTCATGGGAAACACAAGCTCCGGGACCTGTGTCTCTTTGATGTTGTGTATGAAAATATCAGTTTTCATGGTTGGAGTAACTTTTCTTTCCTCCTTTTTTTTTCTAAAACATAAAAAAAAAAAGGTATATATGGAGAGCAAAAGATATAGTTTCCCGTAAATGATTGAAATTGGTTACAGACATGCTGTACACTATCACGATCAAAAAACCTCCGTGGGCAGCACGGCTCGAGCGTCCCACGGGCCTGATCATCGCCACTTGCGGCTTTAATTCATCTTTTTTTTCCCCCCAAGTTTTATGCTCAAGCATTTTAGGACTTTGGTTTGTTGATTAAGATTGCATATCTATGAATGTAATTCACTTCATATTACAGCTTAGTTGAGAAAGACCCCATTAATTGGTCCTTCGGGAATAAGGCATTACCATCTGCTCCCACTGAAAAGCCATCCAGGCCCTTTAAACCCACATGGGCAAACTTATATGGGCCCATCATGGAAAATGTGGACAAATCCTCTTGTTACCCATATTTCAGCCCAGTTGAGAGCCTATTAAGGCCCAGTTAATAGTTCCTTAAAGCACACAGGTGGGCCATACACGGGCTTCATGTAAGTCAGCCATTTGGGTCCCACTGAAAACCCATTCAGGGCCCATTAAACCCATGTGGGCTAACACATATGGGCCCACCATGGAAAATATGGACAAACCCATTTGTTACCCATATTCTAGCCTAGTTGAGACCCAATTAAGTCCAAGGTAAATATTCCTGAAAGCACACAAATGGGCCCATACATGGGCCTCATGTAAGTCAACCATCTGGGTCCCACTGAAAACCCATTCAGGGCCTGTTAAAATCTATCTGGGCAAACCCCTGTAGGGCCACCATGGAAACCGCGGACAAAACCTTTTGGGGCCCATGATGTTTGCCCTTACTTATCCCATATGGGGCCCACCTACTGTATGTATGTGTGAGAGAGCTGCTGTGATAGCAACTAATAAACATTGCTGGGACTCACCTGTGTGTAATAAGCTGTCAGGTTAAAAACTGCTTAATGTCCAATATCTGTGTTCTCAGGTAACTTGTAGAAGAAGTGTGGTGGACTTTAGATGAGAAAAAGAAGAGGACAATTGCACGAATAGTAGAAGACCAGTGAGTCAGGCTGATGAAACGGTGGTGAAAATGTGGAGGACAGACAGAGAGACTTCTTCTCTTCATCCCACAACTGTTGCTGGAGGCTCCTGCACGGCTCCTTAGCAGATCCTCCAAACGTGTCTTCAGCAGAGCTCTGATCGGGACTTATGACAGCTGCAGATGGCTGATAGCAGATCTCTCTTTAACCCTGTCTGTAGGGTCTGTATCAGCTTACACGATAACACACAGTTGTTTCAGCGTTCACACTAATAGAGTTCATTTGACTACTATTGAAGATTTGCTGTTTCTGCCAGCAGGTGGCACCCTGTGAACGCGGTCTTATTTCAGGGATATCCGTGGATATTTATCTGCCTTAATGAAAATAATTACATAATCATTTAGTGAACGGTCGTAGCCTGATTTCTCTTTTGTTAATTTGTTGGACAACAGTGAACATTTTAAATCACTTTCATCTGCACCTGATCTTCAAAAATCTTTTCTTTTTTTGCTCACATTCCGCTGAATTGCGCACATTCACAGCACTCCTTTTCTTGTCACCGCACTCGCAGAAGTGACTGCATGATGAGGAGAGACAGAAACGGGTTTGGAGTTTGTGTGCTGTCATGTGGGCGCTGCTCTGAGATCCCTCCTGTCTCCGCTGCTGCTGCAGCTCCACTCTGTGCGCGGCTTTCACAGTGTGCGCACACGCTGCTATGGTCACCCAGAGGACATCTATGTGGATGGCAGCTCTTGCATGTAAGTAGCTTCTTGGACCTTTAAAGCATAATTAAGCGAACTCCAGCCTCTTTCTGTCAGTTTCTTGTTTCACTGATATCAGTGAAAAGCCCAGAAAGCCGGTGCAGCGCTAACCTCCAACGTCCAACCCGCAGCTGTGACACTCACGGAGGTCTTTGGCGAAGAGGAGAGACGCAACAGGCACCGGGCAAAGCAAGCATGTCGGGATATCTGTTGGCACGAAAACCTTTTTATATTAAACCTCACCGCTGAAGGGGAAACAGAAGGGCAGAAAGCAGCGATCATACGTTATCATGGCCACGCCGGCCATGATAACAGCGCTGTATCCGCACATGAGCCGCTTTTATTGTCTTTAAAGTAGAAACAGAAGATTTAGCTCAGCTGCTTTAACTGTTGTGGCGGACAGAAACTTTAAATAGTCTTTAAATCAGCAGGCGTGTGTGTGTGTGTGTGTGTGTGTGTGTGTGTGTGTGTGTGTGTGTGTGTGTGTGTGTGTGTGTGTGTGTGTGTGTGTGTGTGTGTGTTATTACTTAACGACAGGACCAGTGAGCAGATCGTTAGTCTTCTCCTTTCTCTCTCCTCTCAGCACTCATTTTTTTGCCCGGAGGGTTAAATGAGAAAATCCGGAGTCTGACGGTGAAGCCTGGAGACTCGGTCACGCTGCAGACCGGACTCACTGGGCTGGATGGTGGGCACATCTTGTGGATTTACGACTCCAGCAGGAGGCTACTCCTCTGCAGTGAGGGAATCATCAGTGACCCTCCAGAAGAATATGAAGGACGACTCGACCTGGACCCATCATCTGGATCTCTCACCATCAGCAACGTGAGAAAGAGCGCCGTTTACAGAGGAGAGATGCTCAAAGGAAATGAAAAGCTCGTTTTTGACTACAGCGTGATTGTAGGTGAGTTTTCTAAGTCTGTGGATCACATGTAGGATTAATTCTCATTTAACTATTAAACACTGTTTCCACTCAGGTGCGTGGAGTTGCTTCACACACACTGGCTCCTCCTGCGCTGCTCAGTGTCACAGTAACTGTTTCCTGCTGCTGTTTCAGAGGCTGACCCACGTACTGCACCTCCCTTTGACTCTGCTGCTGACCTGAGGAGCCTCTGGGGACTCATCTTAGCTGCTGCTGCTGTCTGCTTTGAACTGAAGGTCAGTAGGAGGAGGTTCAGCAAAGTGTTGGACACTCCTCCAGCTGTTAATATTAATATTTAGGTCCTAGCAGAATATCAAGAACTGAAGAAACTAAACTATTTAATCAGGAAGGAAGCTACACATCTATAAGAAAGTCACATATCACATGTTTCTGAAGTGTTTACATTGGGGAATAAATTATCCCCTGACTGAGAAACGATCAGAATTGCCAGAATAATCTTATACTGGGCCTCTGTACATATGCTTAATTTTTTTTAGTTCTAGTAATGTGCAAAAGTCTTGGGTCACTCTTCATTTCTTTATATTTTGCTTCCAAGGAGCTGATTCATTTTTAAAGTGGTCTTGAGCTGCTTTTTCACTTGTTTTCAGAAGTGTGGAAATCTGTCAGGCTGAGGTATGCCACATTACACTGAAAGTCAGTGACTGTGACTTCAATAGTTCTACTCAACTTCAGCAGCAAGTGCGTTCTTGCTACAAGTCTCATTCACTCACACGTGCATACAGGGCTTTTATCTGTGCCTAATCACTTTTTTAAAGTATAATTCACACATACACACTCTAATGGATGCCTCAGGGTTCAGTATGTTGGCCAAGGATACTTTGACATAGACTGGAGGAGCGAGGAATTGAGCCACCAGCCTTCTGATTGGCGGACAACCTGCTCTACCATATGAGCCACAGCCAAAAATCAGCAGCAGCAGGTCTGATGGAGTGATGAATCCAAATTTGAGATTTATGGTCAGTATGTACAGAGGGGGTCAGGAGAGAGGAGAGTCAGTGAGTGTCTACAGTCATCAGTAAAACTGCTTCGTTTGTCAGTCTTACAATGATCCCAAACACACTGCCAGTGCAGTACAAACACACCTGCATATGAAAACACACAATGAACACAATCAGTCATGGATTGGCCTCCTCAGAGCCAGGACCTCAACATTACCGAAGCAGTGTGGGATCATCCACAGAGAACAGAACAAAACCTCCAAAGAAGAGCTCTGAGTGTCCTTCAAGAAGCCTGGAGAGCTGTTCCTGAAGACTGCTTAAAGAAATGAAGCTGCCTCAGTGTTCAGAATGAAGGCGGTCACACCAAACATTCACTTACAAGCTGGTTAGAATTGTACAAACTCACTTTTTGCCTTAAACACTGTATTTCCATGTGTGCTTGCACGTTTCAATAAATCCCTGCAGCTATTTCCCATTTTCCTAGCAAAATATATTTATATAAAAAACAGGGCTGGCTTGAGACCTTGCACTTGACTGCACATTGTGGCATACATGCTCATGTCAGGACCCAGAGCCTGTAAAATGTAACTGCAGTACTTTTAAACTGTTTGAATCAAAGCTCAGAGTCTGCACTTCAATCACAGCTTCAGTGTGATGTGTTCAAAGGTGCCAAAATTACAGCTCACTTCAGAATGACTTTATCTCAGTGTTTTACACACGAGCACAGACCTCTGTATGAACTGCTCACTGACTGCAGCTGTTTTCATCTTTTCTTCTTTTCTACAGTGACCTCTGACCTCTGCAAACCTTTGCTCCAAAGTTCATGTCTTCTGAGAAGACCAAATGAAGGAGGACCAAATAAGAATGGGATTTTTTGGACCATGTTTGCACTATTTCACAGCTGTACTGCACTTTAGAGTCATCCAGGTGCTTAATTATACTGACTTTGACACTCTGCAGATCAAGTTATTATGTGCTCATTATTGGATTTATTTAAAAAAAATACTACAAGCACAAAACAAAAGAATTCCCAAGATCTAAGTCCTGAAAAATAAATGAATGTAATAAAAACTGGATTTCCCCTCAAACATTTCTCACTGACTGCAGAGTTTGTGTAATTATCTGGAAGTCACCCTGATGTGCTGCTTTAAGTTTTTTACAAACCTGTCTGGGTTTATTATTTATTCAGTTCAGGTCAATTTTATTTATATAGCACCAAATCATAACAACAGTTGTGTGAAGGTGCTTTATGTTGTAAGAGACCATAATTGAATTGCAATTATCCAAACAGATTCATGAACATGAGATCAATAATATTTAAAAAGGATCAGTGAGCAGGAGACAGAAGGGAAGAGCCAGGATTAGAGTAGACCTTTACTCATTATGCCACCAGATATTAGTGGGAGTGTATGTGTACTTTTGACCCTGTGTGGATTAGAGAAATACTCTCCACAGTGCATTTTGTACTTTGTGACCTTTTTCTGTGAAAAGTTAAAAAACAGACCTGTAACAGACAAAGGTCTGTTGAAAATTATTATTAAAAGCAATAAAAGAAAAAGACCCCAACTAAATGCAGAGACAGAAAACTCACACTGGGTGGCTGGTACTGTATATTAAACCATTGCTTCATAAACAGCTGTGAGCTTCTGATTAATCCAACCTAATGACACATTGAAAGAAAAGATCCAATCAATACTTTAAGAGTTCAGAGAGCCTTTATATGCAGAGGGTCCCACCCACATATTTACCACTTTGCACTTCCCTGCTGTATAACTCCTCCTTCTGTGGTCAGAGAGACCACAGAAGGAGGAGGACGGTTTCAAACCTCAGCCTGCCGCCTTCATAGAGCAGTGCGCTGAACTGAAACCTCTGATTCACTGCCACCGGGGACCTCTCTGCAATGTTGAAGAGTAGCTCAGTGTGACACTCAAACTGTGGTGACCAGTCTATAAAATATAATAGTCTGACAGCATTTATGGCTCTGCAGAGGATGGCACTCTTTTTGCTCTTTTTGTCCACATCTGTGCTGCTGTAGAAGTGTTCAGACAGCCAAACTTATTCCCAGTTGCCACATTTCCTCAAGCAGACTGAGATGTCATCCATGTACTGTAGTGGCCACACAGAGTGTGGGTTACCCAGCAGTGTGTGAACCACACAAACATGTGATGTGTGTATTCAGCTGAAGCATGAAAATCATTACTTGTGATTTAATGACCCTGTTTTTGTGAACACTGAATCAACTGTGTGCAAGCTTACGCACACTTCAGGAAAGAAGACCTTTATCCACGGGAGTAATACTGATGGGAGGGCGGAGTGTCTGTCTGGCAGACGCAGGAGGATCTGGGGAGCAGGAAAACAGTGTCAGGCAGGCGCAAAATAACAGTATGGTGGTGGTGCATTAAGGGGATGGGAATGTGCTCATGCAGAGAGGCTCGGTGGTCAAACTGGTCAGGGTGTGGGAGTTTGCAGGGTCTGGAGGCATGAGTGAGTGTAGGCTGATATGATCTGTGCAGCTGGCAGGCAGAACTGCCATCAGTAGGTGGCCGAGGAGGAACCGGCTACTCTGCTTTCTTCTTTTTCCCCTCACCTCCAAGTATGGCAGATGGATGCCTGTTCCTGAGTCTCCCTGAGGTTTCTTACTTAACAGTAACAGTTACAACAGCTGCTCTCAGGGAGGAATTAGTGCTATATATAAAACTGAACTGAAGTGAACAAGGGGCTACAGGTTGCACGTGCCCTTTATAATTAAACTTTGATTAGGGAGCTGAGCCCTGAGGAGTCATCAGGGCATAGCCTGACTTCATCAACACTGAGGAGCACTCCCCAGTACATTCAGGGATGTTTGACCTTTGACATTACAGCACGTCACACAGAATAAATCTCTCTGGTTTACTGTGTGTGAAAAAAGAGCACTAAGACCACAGTCCTCTGCCAACGAGGCTCCTCTTGTCTTTTGTACAAAGTTAGGTCTCACAGGGTGCTCTGCTCTCACAGCAGGCCTCCTGAACAAATACCTGTTATTCTTACATTAACAGCTGTAAGACTGAAGATTCATAAATGTTGCTAATGTTTGTAAAATGCCTCTCAGTGGTTGCAGAGGTAAATATGGGCGTTTACATTCCTGTCCTTTGTTCACAACATGATAAACATTTCATGAGCTGGTGCCACACTCGGTACACACACAATTTCAGGTGAATGTAACCACAGAGAAGGAAAGCTGTGCTGTGACATGGACGCCCACATAGATTACAAAACTGTACCTTCAGTTTTTAGTCACTCAGCTCAGCACGAAGGCTTCAGCTCAGAAAGAGCAGGAGCAAAGCTCAGAGCAGGGAGCCTAAAGGCCTGCATGCACTCACACCTCTATCTATCTATCTGCTAAAATATAAGAGGAAGTATTTCATTATTTCACAAATGTAAGAAGAAAAAGACTCACAGCATTCTCACACATGTGCTGCTCACAAGAGAAAGTTATGAAAACCATTATGTTCATTTGAATGTCTCATTAATGAGACAGGCTGCATTTTTCCATTACAGTCCAGGACTAATGCTCAAACATTATGTATCACAGCATGTGCCACACGTGTTTGTATTTCCTTATTCTGCTCTGTAAGCATTTCCCACAAGCCTCTGATGAAAGTCAAGAGCTGCAGTTCTTTAAGAGACGCAGATTATTAAAAGCTGCATTCCCACCAAGCAGAGTCCTGTTATGGCTCATGGCCTCCCAGATCTTAATGAACCTGAGAGTCAGCAGTAATTTGCTCTGCTTTACTTTCTCTACAATGATTATCAGACATCAATCTCCCTTTTAGTGCCAGGTTAAGAGATCAAGCTTCTGGCTGCATACCTGAGCAGGATGTTTGTATGAATTGTGATTTTTATTTCCCCTGTTGAGGCCACAGTGGTGTCAGGAGGGTGCACTTGTTAGCTTTTCCTTACATGAGTCATTGGTTGAGACACATAAAAAAGGAAGTAAGTTTATCAGTGCATCAAGTCATAGATGGAAAAGCAGCCACAGACAGCTTTCATGCTGTGTGTGCTTTTGGGCCATGTTGACCTTAAACAGACAAACTGGTGAAAACCAGCTGCTAGTAAAAGTCATTCTATAGCTTAGGACTACATACAGACACGTTCATGCATGAAGGCGTGAAGACGGTCTTCCTGCTTAAAGGAGAGTGTCTTCTCCCCAAGCTTCAAATAAAGGAGAACAAACACTTTCTCTCCATTTGTGCTGCTACCACAGATAATAGACACACACTATGCTTTCACTACTTCCTGCTTTCCAGTTCAGCTTCCTTCCAGACTAAAGTCTGCTGTGTATGCAGGCCATCCTAACACAGATCTTTGACCTTTGACCTATAGCACTGGCATCCCTGCAGCTCTCCCTATCCCACGCAGTAATCTTTTGTCAGAACACACAGTCAATGACACACTAAAATAATTTTTAAAAAAAAGCACTAAGACCACACAACTCTGCCAAGGAGGAAAATCCCACCCACACACCATGAATGAATTTAGTCCCAGGATTGAGATCAGTCTGAGATAATTTCCTGACCATCAAAACAACTTCTTGTAGTTTGTTTTATTTAATGTGTGTTTGTGGAGCTATGACATGCCTGGGAAATATGTGTAGTTACTTTCCTGTTGAGTTTGATGAGAAGTTTAAACTCCTGAAAATCCACCTAGCAGCAGTGAGACAGGGGCAGAGTGGCTGCTTGTTTCCAGTCTTTTATTCTGAGTTCAGAGAAACTGTTACTCTGTATTGTTTCACATTGGCCATAAAAAAGAAAATATCCAACCTGAGTCTTATGAAATTGTTCCTATCTATGGGATCTAAAATAGGACAAAGCTTGCTGTCACTTCAGTCACAGGATGACTCACAGAGACGATCTGTGATACAGAAGCATCTAATACAGACAGAAGAACCAGAGTAATGAAAGAAAAACATCATCTATCATTCAGTAAATCCTGATAGTAGGAAACTGTGTTACCACTTAATTTCTAACCTTCACACACAGTGCACATGCTCATTGAGCTCACCGACACCCTGCTAACCACAGATAGTGTTCTGTCACATTTCCTAACAGCAGCACACAAAGGCAGAAAAGAGCAGAGGAGGAAATTTCATGCTCAAAGCATCTGTTGAGTTCTCTGCAGAGTCATCCATGTTATAAATGATCACACAGTTTAGTGTTTAGGCTCCTTTATTTGGACTTCATCACAGACACAGAGCAGCAAGGCACAAATCAAGTCAACACACTGACCATTACAGCAGGAAGACAATGAGCCATATTTAATCATAAACCCTTAAAGTCTCATATTAAAGTGCTTTTCATGCTCCACGACGTGCTGGACCACCTTCAGTCTGTAAAGCTGTAACTGCCAACTTTGGCCACAGTGTGAACCGTGTGTGTCTTTATCCACATAACAGATTCAAACTCAATCACTCTGGACTTTAGTTATTGAAACAAAATATGAAAAGAAGCAGCGCAATAAAATAACTACTAATAATTTAAGTTTAAGACAGGCACAGATTCATCACAACACTCCTCCACTTCACAAAGCATTTGCAGTCTTTTGCATCTTTAAATGAAATATTAATTTAACACTAAAACACCAAAACCAAAAGTCAAACACTCTCAGTGCACTTCCAGCTTCCTCGTCAGTAGGTTTTTGGTACGATTGAAATAAGCTCCTTCCTGTTTGGACCGGCTAGGTCTGGCTTTTGTCTTGCTAATGCTAATGCTAATGTATTGTTAGCAATCCTGCAAAGCAGCTAGTTCACTAAGCCTAGCTTATTTTAGATGGCAGAACCTCATTAACAGACCTCGACCCTCCAGTGAAACACTAATGACCCCACAGTGTAAGATGCCACTGTGACATTTGTAAAGTGTGAAGAAGATGATGCTCTGTCCTTCTTTATGGAGATCACAGATGATGAGGGGTGGAGGTCACGTAGGAGACCATGACTCCAGTTCAAAGCAGCTCGTAGAGAAAAGTGAGGCTCATGAATTCAAGTCATTTTCCTTTGAGGTGGCCAGCAGCTTTCAGTGTTATGAGTGACACCCGTGACCTCAGATGACCTTTGGTGTTTTTTGCATATGTTTGGTGTTATCAGAGACTGATTCCCTGAAACTAACCTGAACCTGTACCTGTTCAGTACCGGATGAAAAGAAATGTTGAGGATGAGCAGAAGTGCTGATTAAAGGGCCGAATAAATCTTTCATAATTCACAGGGTAAACTCGCAGCAGCAGCTCTTTAAATGTGTTATGTGCATGTTTCCTCTTCAGTATGTTTAATGTTCATACTACATGTTGGGATTTTCTCCCAGTTTCTAACCACCAGCCCAATGCAGACAAGAAGGGCAGCCAATCCAAACAATCCAATCACAATCCAGTGTGTCCTGATCTGTGGAGGTCCAGCAGATGGAGGTTTGGGATCAGGCTCTGAAACGGAGACAATCAGAAGCAGTTTTAGCAAAAAGCACTGACATGAATGACACCAACCTGTGCTTTCATTGTGTGCACAATTACAGTGTGAGCTGTAATGAAACTCCTGAAACAAACACAGGTGAGAGTTTGCATTCTGTCCTGGGCTGCACAAACTGCTCCACCCCCACAAACTTTCCACTTTTAGCTTTCTTGGCAGGAGCTCATTGATGCTGACAGCACTCAGTCTGTGAGGGCTCTGGGTCATATGACCTGACTCCTTCTTAAATAAACTGGTTATAACCTGTCTCTCACCTGGAAGGCTTCTCTTGTTTGGTTTGGTGTGACGGTGTTGAGTTAATCATTCATACATGTAGATTTAGGCTGTTATGTTATGTTTGCATTACTTTGAGTGATCCTTGGCTGAAACAGTCAAGCTTTACAAGTCTGTATGTCATGTTATGTGTTGAATTAAATTAGATGAGTTTGGCTGAGTTAATATACAGCTGTAAGCATATTAGGCTAAAAATAATAACTCATAAAAACCCCTGTTAACCTGAGCCCTTCACTATCACAGGCTCACATTTCCAATGCAGAGGCAAACCAAGGAATGAGGATTATTATGTCCTTTATACTCACCCACATCCTCCATCTTCTTCCTCTCCTCCAGCTCAGGGCTGTGGGGGGGCTGGAGCTTATCCCAGTGGTCACCTACAACAGTCAGGTTAAATTTTTGAGATGACCAAAGGTTACTGAAGATCTGGCCCCAGTAGAGCCCGCTGTCGTTGGCAGTGAGGGATCGAATCATGAGTGAGCCGTTTGCATCCAGCTGGAACTTTTCTGAAGCTTTAATCAGCCATGTTCCTCTGTCACAGTTGATGATGACTTTGTCCCCTGGACCACGAGACCAGACGATGTGAGAGTCCCCGTTTACTTCAGTGGCTCCAATCACCAGGCAAACGTCTCCTCCAACCTTCCCCACCACTGGTTTAACTTCACTGTGTCCATGAGAGACGACCACTATGAGAGAGAAAGAGCAAAAGAGAATAAAGCTCACCTCTGCCTGTCTCAGTGAACACAAACCAGAATCTACAAAAGACTCTTAACTCTGATCCCTGACTTCTCTTCTCTATGTCTGTGTCGGGACAGGGGTGGGGGTGTCTGAGTCAGAGTATCCCTGAGTACTGAGCTGTCTGATGGCTTAAAGAAAACAAAAGTTTTCCAGTCTGCCCCTGAAGTCCTGATTAGTGCCAGACGGCAGGAGAGTGGAGAGCCTGTGTGAGGAGAGCTCAGGAGTTTCCACAATGCCGGTGGCTTTGCAGATGCAGGGTGTGTGGGATGGAGGGAACATTTCTAATTTTTATCAAGGTTAAACATTCCACAGCTTCATTGAGTCAAAATTCCTCTCTGTGATTCCTTTGTGTTCCTGCTCGACTGCCACAAACCAAAAAAAGCCTGAAAGGAAACCAGGATCATGTCTACATAACGATGTACAAATCTGCACTAATAAAAGTACAGCGCTGCTCCCAACTCTGCATATTCAACACTTTGAGACTGCCAGTACAGATAATTAGGAGTTGTTCAGCTACAGGGAATATGAATCATGAATACAGGCAATAAACAACTACTGGAAAAAGTTTACTGTTCATGGGCTGCCAGAGGTGCACTCGTCTCTCCAACATCTCACACACCTTTGCTGATTGTTGTAAGTCTGATTGTTTTAAAGTTCAGCAGCTTTTCTTTAAAGGAAGTAAAAGAGATAAAAATGTATCATAAAAGTCAAAACTTTCACACAACATCTGCTGAACACTGTAATCCTGAGGTCCATTATAGAAGAGTTAGCCAAACTCCCCAGCTGCAATATTTCTGCTGAGAAGAATCATCTCATTGTTGTACACAAGAAATATATAACTGTAATCTATAGACTAATAAATGCTTTTCATTCTGCACACAGTTAATCTCTGCTGTGTAAACACTGAGCGAGTGATGTGGGTGGTTCATTAATAACCACTGAACAATTTCATAACTGCAAAGTAATAGACGATGGATATGAAACACTCTCAACTGTGGGAAGTGAGACTGATGGTTTGATCAGTAATAATCTCTCGCTGCTCTGTCCTGAAACAGCCACATGTCTTCACTGCACTGAAGCTCACATCATCTGATTTAATGAACTGCCCAAAACCAACTGTGTGAGTTTATGTTTAATAATCTGTTCCTGTGGTTTGAGCTTTGTGAAAGATTACAGCTCAGCAGCTTCTGTTTAAACAGCAACAGAGAAGAACAGGTGTGTTTGTGTGAGCTCACGTCCTGTTGGTTTAAAGAAGGCAAAGAATCAAATGTGAAGCCAGAAGTGATGATTCACTCACTTTTCAGGCTGAACGCTGAAACCTCAATGACATTTAATAATCCTCACGGGCCGCCCTCTGCGGTGGGGGCGAGGGCGCCAACCTCGGGTGCTGCAGTGCTCCGGGATGCTGTCACCGCGGCCCCGGGCTCACCTCCCCCTGCCCTGTGCTGGGGTGTGGGAGGTCGGGGTGCCTATTGAGCCAGCGGACAGCTGGCTCTCTTCTTCCAGGATTCTTCCTGGTCATATGCCCCCCCCCCCCCCCCCCCTCCCCCTCCCCATACACAAACACACACACACACACACACAGAATACACATCACTCACAGATGTAGGATGGAGAGGCCATGTGGAGAGCTGCACCACCACTTGCCTCTCCGTTTTAATTGCACTTTAGTCATTATAACTCACAACACATACACACTTACAACCTGATACACATAGGACCTTTGGGGCAGGCATGTTACTCAGAGGTTGATGAGATGGGCCGCTGAGGTGGCCCCACTCGGATCCTCGTCACTGTCTGTCTCCAAATTTTATTTGCACTTTAGACATGGAGGGTTTTGGGGGGGCAGTGTGGGCAAGCGCTGACGACCAACAGTTGGCGCTTGTGGCATAACTGTCCCCTCAATTTTAACTGCACCCTATACACCTCATTCACTCACAAACATTAACACATAGACCTACAAGTTGGGGAGGAGGAGGGGTGGATGGGTCATCTTACACCCCGATTTCTTGCGTTTCCACTTGCCCCGCCTTCAGAGGGTGGGTAGCTATGGATGAATGTGTGTCTTTGTGTATTTGTCACCGTCTCCGTGAGTATGGGTGGGTGAGTGAATGTGTATGTATGGCATATCTGTGTGTGGGTAAGTATGTATGGGCATGTATGAGTATCTGTGTATAAATGTGTACACGGGTGTCTGGGTGTGTTTGTATGTATGGCTGGACCTGGGTCTGGGCCTTGTGCCTTGCCTCCTGGCCGCTCCTTGCTGGTTGCCTCCTCCCCCCTACCCCCCTGGGATGGGGGTGCCTCGGGGTTCCTGGGTGGGGCTGGGTGTTCTGGCGTGGGTGCTGGCCTGCCCCCCTTGGGGGTGCGGTGCGGGGCTGCGTTGGCTTCTTCGGCGTGGGGGGGGGCTCTGTGGAGGGTCGGGTGGTCCTTGGGTGCCGTGGGCCCGGGAGCCCTGCCGCCGGCCAGTGCAGGGGGCTGGCCGCTGGGGGGGGGGCTGGCTTCTCATCGCCTTGGGTTCCCTGGAGCCCTCGCTCCTCGACTGGGGGGGCTCCGTCTGAGACCACCCTCTCCCGTCTGCTGGGGTAGGTGTGCGGTTGTCTTTGGACTGAGTGGCCGGGGGTCTTCCTGGCTCTTGGTGGGCTGCTGGTGGCCTGGGGTTCCGGGGGCTCTCCGTACCTGCCTCTGGCTTCTGATGGGTGGAGCTGCAGCGTTTTGCCCTCATTGGTAAGTACGTTCCATGACACAGACACAAACATGACACAGACACAAACGCCCACTCAATCACAACTCAACAAAATTGTTGGTGTGCGTAACATGCTTTGTTAGTTTTGTTTTTCACACACAAATTTATTTTTGCAAGTATTGATAGTATTTTTTTATATGTTAAAGTGATGAAGTATCTGATTAATAGACCTGTGCTCTTTCCCTTTTTTTTTTTTGCTCCCTTTCTCTCTCCCTTTTTCTTCTCTTTATTTTCCTCTTCTTCAGCCTGTCAGCTCTGGCTGTTACATAGTATGTGGAAAAATAACTCAGATAAATAAAATAAAGGGTTAAAACATCAACAAGAAGAGCCTATTGTGAACCTATAGAGCTCATCTTGAAATAGCAAATATGTTTGGCACAACAACGCATTCAGATCACAGTTCTGCTTGCAAGATCTACCAGACATGACAGGCTTAAAAAAAAAAAAAAAAAAAAAAAAAAAAAAAAAAAATAATCCTCACGATCCTGCATTCATACACAGCCTATTAGCACTGATACTCAGAGTTCCCCCTGAAACACTGTAATTAAACCTTTCTCTGTCTGTAGCCACATTATCTTATTATTGTTATCTGGTCTATATATAAATCCAGTCCAGTAATCTTCCCAAAGAAGTAAAGACATTACTGTATGTTCAGTGTTACAGGACACTAACACTGTCCCTTCTTCTCCTCCTTTTCTGTTTGTTAGGGTGATGAATCGACCCTGAGGCGCTCTGCTCCTCCTCACACTGCATTAATAATCTGAGTGCAGCCAACTGTAACCTGCAGTTAAATGACTACTTGCAAACATTAAACAAGCATCCATACCTCTGTTTGTCTCCAACAGATTCCACAGAATTATGTGAGAGAGGCAGAGTACAGTTTTTAACAGATAACTCCCATGAATGTTGTTTCACGTGTGCCGTAATGGATTTGAGGGTTTCTCATCTGATAAGATCACAATCAGTAAGAGTAGCTTATTGTTTCTGAGTAGAAACACTCTGCTGGGCCACAGTCACACAAACGAGCCTCTGTCTGCACAGCTGACTTTGATGAATATAAGTCACTTACACGTGTATTTTTCTCACCCTAACATGATACTGTTGTGTTGGCTCAGTGTTATAAGCTGCAGTTTATGTAATGACAAACATTTTCATGGCACACCCACAGCTCCCCTCTGTTCTGTTATCACTCTGTAAACATGCAAATAGTCTTTTTGTTGTTGTTTATTTGTGACGTTTAAGTGTTTCATCACCTCACTGTGACTGATAACAGATGCCTTTCCTGCCTGGAAAGTGACAACAGCATATGTCCACACTCAGGTGCCTCTGCTGGATCATATCAGACAGAGTGATGAATGATGCTTCTAGAATAATCCTCTTTTGTCCTGCACACACCCCTGACTCAGTATACTCCACTTTATGAAGGGACACCTCTGCCCCTTTGTAATCTACCAACCTTCAAAAACTTAATTAATTTGTTTGACACACCTAAATAAAATAAAGTTATTGTGTTTGAGAAAGTGAATCCAGCCTGTTAACATCAAACAGACTGTCACTGCTGTGTGAACAAAACTGGAATTTTCCAGCTATGTGAAGGTTTACAAGCTACTACCTTCTTTAAAAAAACATCAAAGCTAAAGTTTAATAAAGAGAAGCTTGACTCACAGAGCGCAGCACACACGCAGAATATCCTAAAAGACATTGTAGCAGCAGCAGGTTCCTCCTCAGAGCAGCAGCAAAGACTGAAGTTTGTCTAAACAGTGCAGGACTTTAAGCAAACAATACACCCGCCCATTTCCTCCCCTTAGCCTTTGGTGAAAAAAAAGAAAGCTTGAGTGTGTGTGCGTGTGTGTGTGTGTGTGTGTGTGTGTAAGCCAGAACGTGGACCTGTAGGCCTGTATTATTTTATTTTTGTTGTTATTTAAATTTATTTATATTTGTTGCTATTTTCTTGTTTCTGTTCTTATTTATATGCTTGTGAAATTTGTATTTTGTTCTGATTTAAAGCGGTGATGATTCTCTTCAGTACCTAGAAGAAAATGCCATGTTCACACTTTTTGGGGTTGCAAAGCAAGAATCCACAAAAGAGCAGCAAACCTCGGAGCCAGCAGCTGCATCTCAGCAGCCTCTCCACAAATAAAACACATATACAGCTGCACTGGATCCCCACCTGCCACATCCCACCAACCACAAACTACAGTACAACTGCTATTGTCCCACCTCAAGTTGCTGCCATGAGGTTAAAGAGAAATCCAAATCTGACCTTAGAGTCAGAGGGTTCGGATGTTTTTGCAACAGCAAAGACAAGATTAAACTACTGAATTTGTACCAACACACACACACACTACACTGGGCACTTCTCAAGAAGGTGCACATGCATGATGGCCATCATCTACATGATTTCCTCAAGAGAAGGTTAGTCTTCTTTAGTCTTCTGGACAACTAAAAACCTGTTATATTATAGGCTGGGGGCAGCACAGTGGTTAGCACTGTTCTCTCACAGCAAGAGGGTCCTAGGTTTAAATCCCCCTTCGTGTTTGAAGTTTGCATGTTCTCCGTGTGTTTGAGGGTTTTCCTCCCAGTCTGAAACATGCAGTTAGTGGGATTAGCTTAATTGGTGTTTCTAGCCCACAGGTGTGAATGGTTGTCTGTCCAGGGTGTATCCTGCATCTCGCCCTATGACAGGGCAAAGGGTGAGAGGTGGGTCTCTGCAAAGGAAAATGGACGAGTGGATATTATAGTGTGAGGTTTGTGGGACTGACAAGTTTTAGCTTGTTGCCAGTGGCAAAACTTTTTTTTTGAATCAAAATTTTTTTAAAACTTTATTGGAATCAACAGTTATCATTTTTACAGTGTAGACAGTTAAACCAGTGTCAGTTTATTCAGCTGCTGAAAGTTACTTAAATTAAATATGAGTCACCGTTCACAAGCTCTTGTCTTCTAGTGGTGCTGACCCACTGACTGCTCTGTCGGTGTCACTGGGTTAAATCCAAGTTAATCTGCACTGATCACCTCGTATGCAGCCCATTAAGCAAGGCCCCATTAACCGAGTGGCTTTAGCTCAGGAGGTAGAGCAGGTCGCCTACTGATTGGAACGTTGGCGGTTCGATTCCGGGCTGCATGCCAAAGTATCCGTGGGCAAGATACTGAACCCAAAGTTGCTCTCTCACGCAAGTGTTGGAGTGTGAATGTTAGATAATAAAGCTCTTAGCTTACATTAGTTAATCATGGAAGTGCTTGTGTGAATGGGGTAAATGTAAACATGTTGTGTAAGCTCTTTGAGCGCTCAGGCAGAGTAAAAAAGTGCTTTATAAGAATGAGTCCATTTACCATACACGGATAACAAAATCCTGCATCTTTCTTGTCCTATTTACAAATGCTAAAGAGCAAATTATTTTTGAACATACAGCTCATTGAAACAAAACGCAGTAACAGATCAGAGATAACTGATTCCAATCCCATTTGGAGACACAGCCAGGTGCTGTCAGTGACCCATAAAAAGGGGGCTTGTTAGGAAAGAGTTGGTGTGGGCACGGGAGCAGAGGGAGGGGGAGAGGAAAGGAAAATCCCAAACATGAGGAGAGGAGTAAAGAATGTGTGGTGGTGAAGGGGAAGAACTACCACTGATGAACTTAGAGCCTCCATCATAGACCGTGTGATAAACCATGGTCTGTCAGAGAGGCTGTGAAAGAGTGCAGCCTAACTAACCTCAGACGGCCTGTTGCTTCCATTATCTTTTTCAGCAACCTAACAGCTAACAGTACAGTTTACAAGTATATTCCTAGTGATGCTATATATCATGCAGTAACTGTAGGCCACCAGTCCCACTGCTAATACATGTTGTATTTTTGTTCCTTTAAAGAAAGCAAAGTCTTCCACCCTGTGGGGGAAGGGAAAACTCCTGAGAGAAGAAGGAGCACGCCATTGTGGACATTGTGATTCACATTATCCTGACAACATTGCCTACACTCTGACTGACTGCAGAGTTTGAATGAAACAGTTGTACACAGCTCCTTTGAAAGGAGCAGTGAAAGGGTTCAGGGACCCCAGCACCAATATGTCCAGGTATGTATCTATCCTATGTAATATAGTGAACTTCTACCATGCCACCCTGCATGGAAACAGTGCATACAGTAGGACAGACTGAAAGTGTGTTCATGTACTGTGTTTGATTTCTTTTAGAGATTCATGGAGCTGGAAGCTGTTCAGACCTGAACTCATTTATGTGGACGAGGCAGAATTTAACCAGAACACATTGGTGGGGTGGAGATATCAGTGGGAGAAGAGCCACCATTCATGCATCGAGTCTGAGAGGAGCGAATATCACAATGTGAGCTGGTTTGGTCCTTCACAGATGCCACATTGGTCCCTCTAACACTGAGCTCCTGCTTTTGTTTTTGGATGAACTCTACCAACAACTGGTGCCAGAAGCAGAACAGGAGCAGGTGGACGGAAACATGAGGACATTTGTGACTCCATGAGACAGTGTAGCACTCCACCATCCTCATACCATCACAAACTGGTTTGCAGCCCATCAAAGGATGATGTCCCTTTTCTCAAGCACTGAGGAATTTTTTTTCATCCTGGAGATGGTTGGTGTACAATCATCAGCCACATGACCAAATGTCCTCCTGGATGTGATGGATGCTGCTGCAGAGACATTTCAGTGTGTCTGTCTATTTTTAGACATATGGGGTCAAGGCTAATTTTTTTTAGTTAGGAAACAATTTTATGTCCATCCTGAAACAAAACCTTTACTTCAAGATTGTTGCAGACTCCTACATTCCACACAGTATGTAAACATCACTCAGTGTGTACACAGTATGTTGCCAAAATGCACAAATTTGAGAAGCTGTTATGCCTGTTGTTTACCTGGAGAATATTAATAGTTTCTGTAACGCCATCAGCTGCTGAACTGTGACTGATTGATTGGTTGTTCCTCTTGAACAGGATCTGTGCTGGTGTTTGGAAAGAATGATTGGATACTGAAGCAGGTTTGCTGTGTTTGAACAGAGTCAGTGTTTGCAGAAAAATCTTTGTTTCATTGTGACATGCAGAGTTTTTATTGAGTTAAGAAAATGTGCTTTTGAACAGGAAATGAAGTACTGGGCTGTTTGTGTGAGGCAGAGGTGCTGGTGTGTTTAGTGTGGAGTGTTGGTGAAAACGCTCTTTAGCAGTTATAAAATCTGTAAATAAAACTGAATTAAGTGGAAATGATTTACACAGTAAGCTCTGCTGTGACAGGACACTGCAAGTGGAGGGAGAGCTGGTTACACAAACAGCAGTGTTTGTTATCACAACAACAATGCAAATCTGCAGACAGTTAAAAACTTGCCTGTGTCCATTCAGTTGTACTTAAATTAATTATTAGTCACCTTTCACATGTTCTGAAACTTTTTCATAGAAATAATACTTTTCTTTATTATGAGGTCTTCTGTATTCTCAGTGTTGCCTGGGACTGGGGGGGGGGGGGGGGGGGGGGTTGAGCAAAAGAAATGAGGCAGCAGCCTTTCCTGTGGTTAAACCACAGTGTGTTACTGTCACATTAGCTCAGACCCAGGCATTTTATTACAAACATGTTGGTTTTTGCAAGACTGCAGTCTGTGACGTCAAGGCTTACAACCTGAATTACTGACATAAACTACTCAAATAAAACTGAAAATATGTATTTTTAAACGTGTTTTCTTTTAGGATCATGTTTCTGAGTTAAAACTTCAAACTTCAAACAATGTTCAGCCAAGCAGCCGTGAAGTTTTCCCATGAAAAGCCCTGAAGGCACGTCTATGTCTGCAGCAGAGAATCAGAGAGAAAACGTGAGAACACAGTGAGAAACATCCTGCTGTGGTTTTCCTCTTTTTCCACCGCTGCAGGACTTTGGTTAGACTGATGGCCCAGTGAGCTGTTAATAATGAATTGGTTATTTAGAGGAACAAAGCTAGAAATTAATGGGAGAAATCACTTTCACCTGCTTGCCAAACCATTGTGTTCATAACTGTGTGAGTTTGTTTAAACACAGCTGATGAGTGACAAATGCAGCCTGCAGCTGTTTGTCTCATCTGCAACCTTTAAGAAGAGCAGTTTCTGCACTATCACTGGGTTCACTCTGCACTGGTCAGCTCTCACACAGCTGCTATCAGACAGATGGTTAACTGAGGTTCACTGGACTGATGATCTCCAGTGTCTGATATGAACTTCATTCCTAAAGAAACTTCAGGCTGAGAGGCTAATGTGGAAAATGAATCCTGATAAGGTGTCTGTTTGTAACCTGATCAGAGGACGTGACCAAGTGATAGTGTGTCAAAAACTGGAAGTGACATTATGGGGATTTCCACACAGCACTACTCCTTACTAACACACAGGCAGTGGCTGAGGGCGGGGCACCAATCAACACCACCCAAACATGTGCCTGTCTTACATGCCTCTAAGTACCATAAGCAGAAAAATGTTAAGCAATGATGAAAGGAAAATAAAAATAAAGTGAGAGAGACATGACATTATAGAAAATGTGTGGATGGAGATCTGAAGCAAACTTTCTCTCTTCAGGCCGGTCAGTCTAAAGCTGTCATGGTTGCAGCTGTATGGAGGCCACAGCAGGACCCAATAGAGGACTTGGAGAACAGAGAATGAACTCAAACACTGCACTAAACTAAGAATCAGCCACAAAATCACAGAAACTGAAAGTCCACAACTGATGGCGTCGGGTCACAGGCCCAAGATCATGTGGTAACTTTCTGAAGATATGAAAACATGTTTGTAAGTGTTGGTTTATGTTTCCAGAAGGATACAGTTTGTAGCTTTCTACACAGCAGCCACACACCACCACCACCACCTCATCATCACAAAGACAACTCTTACATTAGGCTGTGTGACCCTGATCTTACACCCATGCTAAAATCTTACATGTTAGCAACAGCAGTTCATGGACTTTCTAAACCAAGAACTAAGAGATTAAATTGTTGAAGGTTTAAATAAATTCAACGTACAGCATATTAACTCTAACAAGCTGTTGCAGTTGCCTGGGACACATGTGAGGCCTCTTAGGGAAGAGGCTGTTCATGTTAGTCTGAGCCACTCTTAGATGGGCCTAACATCAGTCGTACTAAGTTAGACATGTTGAAAAAGAATCAAAAGATTTCTGTTGAGTTTGCAGTCACGTAGACTAAATAATGACCTGTGTGGATGCACAGTGATGCAAAAACTGAGTCAAAAGAACAGGAAAACATGTGTGACTGACTGCTGCCTGTAAAAAAGGATGCAATTATTTTGCAGCAGCAAAACAAAGAAACCTTTCATAGTGTTTTATTGATAATGGTGCTTTAAACTAAACTTTGCAAACATTTCAATCACACGTTCTTGTGACAAACAGTTTTCCTGATGGCTTAAACGTTCTCAGTACAAAGAGAACCAACTGGCCGTTTACATGATTTAAAGTTTTATCAGATGTTTTTTACGATTTTATGAAATTAAAGTTCCAGTAGCACTTTCACATTATAGGCACGCAGAGAAGCACAACAGAAATAAACAAGCAAATGAATAAATAAATAAATAATAAACAAGAAAGAAAACAACAGAGACAAAAGGAAGTTATAAAATGTTAAATACATTATGTGCTGTTACACCTTGATACTGCACATGGTCCAGTATTGCTTTATGCCACACACACACACACACACACACACACACACACACACACACACACACACACACACACACACACACACACACACACACACAGCTGAAGTGACTTTGTGAGTCACCATGCAGGGCGAGGCCACAGGTTGCTGCGTTCAGAGAGACTCAGTTACTTTTCCCACTTTGTTTTCCTCTGTTGTAGGAACAGGTGTTGCTACGATAAACATGGAGACTCAGGATAATTCACAGCAAAGTTACAGTACAGCAGCTCATCATGTTATACTCTCTGTGTAGATTCTCAGTCATCCAGGTCATAGTATCTCTGGAGCTTGAAAAAAGGCGACTGGACTTCTTTAAGTTCCCTGAAGACGTTTCTCATCCAAAAAGCTTCTTCAGTTCTAAAGAAACTTAAAGCAGTCCTGCCGCTTTTTTCAGGCTCCACAGACTTTACCTCATGTAGTTCAGAATGTAATTCTACAAATTTACTCACTGGTGTTCAATCATGGGTTTCTACGGTCCAAAGGTTTTCAATTAGCGGTTTGTTTTCTGTCCACAGTGACGGCCTAATTAGACGCACCACAAACATAAAAGTCTGAGAAAGAAGAGCAGGAAGGAAAGAAGCAGCTCTCTAAACAGCAAAAAGTGTCACAGTGATTCCACTTGTATTTTAACCTGCACTGCCGCCTCCTATAATCCACAATCCACGGCTGGACCATGAATTCAGACACTTCAGTTTCTGCCTGCATTTGAGTTTGATGAATATCAATCACTCACACACAGCCTGCTGTTACAGAGTCATTCTCACACAGTTATCATCAAAATCTGTCTCAATCTTTACAGTCCAGCAGCTTTTCTCTGAAGGGAACTCCACGAGCCCTTATCACAGCAGATCATCTGCCTCCATCTCACCCAGGCTTGAACCTCCTCTGAGGTCTTCCTCTTTTCCTCCTGCCTGGCAGCTCCATCTCCTACATCCTTTGTCCAGTACATCCACCCTCCCTCCTCTGCACATATCCAATCCAGCTCAGCCTCGCCTCTCTGAAACTGAAACTTTCAGTTTGTGCACCTCTGACTATTAAAAAAAATGCCACCTGGAGGTAAACCTGCTGCAGACTTTCTATCGCTCCACAATAGAAATAGAAATGCTGGCTGTACTGCAAGGGACAGAAAGGCCCTGCAGAGTGTTGTTAAAACGGCTGACAAAATAATTGGCTGTCCCCTGCCCTCTTTAGATGACTTGGCAAACTTCTGAGGGTTAAACAGGGCTAGGAAGATCCTGGGCGATCCATCCCACCCTAGTCAAGCTCTCTTCAACCTCCTGCCCTCTGGCAGAAGATACGGGCTCTGAAGAGCCGGACAAATCGGTTCAGAGACATTTTCTTTCCCTGGGCTATTACACTTCTAAATAATGCTCTGAATATTAGAAGGTGTAAATAAGTGCAAGTGTGGGGCGGGGGGGAAACAGAGTTGTGTAATTTAAAGGGTGGGTTGTGGGGCAGGGTATTCATATGTATGTACCTAGTTATTTGATCTGTTATTTATTTATTTATTTATTTATTTTTTTTTTTTTTTTTTAAGCCACTAGATAGATTGCTTACATAATTTCGTTGTCACATCACTGCACAATGACAATAAAGGATATTCTATTCTATTCTATTCTATGACAGAGGTCAGACAGCCAAATCATGGAGCCAAGCTGCTGAGAACTAATGATGTATAATGACGTGTGTCAGCCACCAGGATAGCTAAGACTTCAGCTGTGTCCCATTTAGTGCAAAAATGTGTCCTATATGCAGAGACAGAGGTTACATCTGATTCTTTAAATACACACACTCTTCCTCACATCAGTGTATTTCCACACTAACACAGGATATTACCGCATGAGCCTGTTATAAACAACATTATCATCATTCATAATATTTTATAATTTATATGGACTATTAACCTTATTCATTTTTACATCCACAGTTAGATTCTGCTCTGTGATCACCGTACAAGCAAAGTCTGATCATGATTGGTCATTAGCACAAATATAAACCAACAACATCCAGGATAAAAATCCTGTCTCTGTCCTAAAGATGTCCTAAAGTGTTCAGATGCAGTTTTCTATTCACAGAGAAAATTCAGGTTCAAGATGAAGATGATTGCAGCAAAGAGACAAACTGTCAAACAGAAGAAGCCAGAACAGAGAAAACAAAGTCCAATTCAGAGGAATCAGTAAAGCAGCATTATCCTTCATTACAGACACACTCCTGCTTGTTAGATGGTGTTTGATCCCACTAGTTACTCACTTAAACAGTAAAGCTGCAAATCCAGTTAATGATGTGGTTTGAATGAAAGCAGCTTCCTCTGCAGTTACAGCCTGTCACATAAACCACTGAGCTCACATTAGCATGGCCACAGATTAATGTTATGTCATATTTCCTGAATGCTCTCAGTGCAGCAGCTAACATGACAGTCACGTCTCCTGTGTTGTGACACAATGAAACACAACCTGATTAAAGTACTTTCATCCATCTTTTAGTGGCGCTGACCCACTGACTGTGACAGAGAACAGGAAACTGCTCTGTCAGTGTCACTGGGTTAAACCCACGTTTATATGCATATGAATGCAGCTCATTAACCGAGGCCACATTCAGCTGACCGATAATCTCAAGTATTCATGAACTTGACTCCTGAAGTCACAGCAGACATTTATTATCTGCAGAGCTTTTTGTTTGATGGGACCTGATCAGAGAGTTGCAGCTGCACTCTGTAAACTCAGCCTGTTTGCAGGATATGGTAAATGGACTAGTTCTTATAGAGCGCTTTTCTGCTCAGTATGAGCACTCAAAGCACTCACACAACATGTTTACATTTACCCATGCATACAAGCACTTCCATGATTAATTAAGCTAAGTGCTTTAATTATCTAACATTCACACACATTCATACTCCGACAGTTGCGTCGGAGAGCAACATTGGTATGTAGCCAGGAATCGAACCGCTGACCTTCCGATCAGTAGGTGACTGCTCTACATACTGAGCTACAGCCACCCCAGCTTTTCAAAGTGAATGCTTTAAAAAGATGGATCAGACATTATGGGAGATTTTCTGATATGGAATGAGACAAACAGTCGCTGCAGGGAAACACCAGCTCAGCACCAGCCACGCTCCTGCTACACTCGTCCAATGGGATTCATTCACTTGTTCCTGCAGAGTGTGGGTGTCCTGATTGTGCTGAATGGGTATGAAAAGTATGAAGATTACACACACAGGCTCACACCCAAAAGTTGAAAGTTAAACAGTAACCTGCTCAAAGCAGATTTGGGATTGAAATTGAAAAGTTACAAATGTTAGTTTAACTTCTACAGAGAGAAAGATCATTCACGAGAGGAAAACACTGATCAAACAGCTGCTTCCCAGGAGCAGATGTCCCTGCCAACTGACCCCAAGGTAAGACTGTCCAATTGTCACAGAAACTGCAAAAAAACCCTGAAGAGCTCCATCTCAGACTCCACAGGCCTCAGTTAGCATGTTAAAGGTCAAAGTTCATGACAGCACAATTAGAAACAGATGTTTGTCCATAATGCACTGCAGCACGTTTGGAGGAAACCAAACTCAGCACATCAGCACAAACACCTCAGAGCAGCACGGTGGAGGAGGGCTGAGGATTTGGGCTCCCTGCAGTCACTGAGTGACCTGAACTCCTCTGTACACCAAAGTATTCTAGAGGCACAGGTGAGGCCGTCTGTCCCACATCTACAGGAAAGCTTGGCCAGAACTGGGTCATAAAACAGAACAATGATCTCATATCTGAGGTTGTATTTAAAGCTGACATGGGTAGATGATCATTTGTTATGTCCTGATATGTAAAACTTATTTCTCCCTTCTTTGTGGGGATAAAGATGCCACTGCCAACCTTGAGAATATCACTGACAGATCAGTCTCACTGATCTCCAGGGAGGTCTCCTCTCCAAACCTCCTTGTGACTGAGTTATGAAATGTTAGACATTTTATCCTCAGTATCAATCACACGCTTGACAGTTTTCCAGCCATGCATAGCAGGAATACACCCTGCCTTTCACATGTGGCTGTAGTAGCGTTTCCTTTGAACTGAGCTGGAGAGCTACTTTTTGTTAAGAAATTTTATTTTTAATAACTTTTCCAACTGTTTTTAAAAATAAAAGCAATGAAATAAATCCTTAAATTCTTACCCTCACTAACCACAACAGATATTCTGACAGGAGCAGCACCTTTAAACTGGGTGTTTCTAATAAACTCAGTTCAAAATCTGATTTGCCTGCCAGCAGTATGAACCAGTATGAGTACAAGGCAGGAGCCTTCAATTCATGATGCAAGGTGGGCTGAAGGAGAAGTTTGTCAGAATGGAGGCTGTTAACCACAGGGAGTGAAGTCTATCCCTGCTGTCATAGGTGAGAGGTTGGATAATTCTCCTTTCCTAAGACTGTTGCTGGTAATCAGAGCTGTAACACACAGATGAGCCACCAAACACAAGTGTTTGTTTAACCCAACAACATCACTGTGGTTCACTGGTTTCATCTACAACAATCAGCACGGTGGCTTCAAACCCCAGACTGTACATAAAAGAACCTGATTAGCTTACAAGCTTCCACAATTTGATAAAAAACTAAAGTAAAAGTGAACTGGTTTGATTTCTGTTATTAAAGTTATACTCACTCATATTTGTGATCACAATCTTTATTTCAATGAAAAAAAACTAAAACAATAGAAGTTTATCCACATCTGTCCAAATGAAAGCAAAGCAAAAGCACAAAAGCACAAAAAAACAAAAATCCAGTGCAGTCTTTGGAAATGTGCAATTTACAGCATCTTTAAATTAAATAATAGTATAAGAAAGGCTGAGTTATGGTCTCTGAAACTCTTGAAGTCAGTCGGGGTTTTGGTTTGATGTTTGAAATGAGGTCATTCCTGTTTGCTTTAGACGGACTTCACAGGTACAACTGCTAAGGTACTGCAAGCTAACCAAAATAGCAGCTACTCGGCTAGCTTGCCTTCTTTGATGTGGGACGGTCTGTCACACGAGTGTATCCCTCTCCTGCTCCTGCTCCAGTTTTCCAGGATCTTCTGGTTTGCATGGTGTGAACCGACCCCGGAAAAACCCTGTGGAGAGGAGGAAACATGACATCCTGCTGGTGACTGCATCACATCTCCTCCTCGCTGAAAGAAGAAGCTTCTTGTAATAATGCACTTCAGTCCAAACTTTAATCCTGTAGTGTTAAAGCTTTGTCTTATGGGTGAGCCTGTCCACCCACAGTCAGTGAGCCGCTGAGCAGACAAACACAACTAAATGTTTCTGAGTTTTTGTTCTGCTGGTTTCTACAGATCCAAACTGCTTACAACGACCATACGAGACAGGAGATGATGGTCTACGTGACTCATAATTTCTCCCACTTTGATGGATGGTTCATTAAGTTCACATTAACAAATTAGACTGGTGACTGAAGTTGATTTCATGGTATTTATGTGGAAAAAAACTGTGGACAACCTTCAAAACAGGATGAAATCTGACTTATTTTACTTTAGTGACACAGACTGAGAATCTGTCAGCTCACATAGTGAGAAAGTCCATCATCCTCTCATTTATAGCAGAGGGGTAAGCCCACCTCTGCACTTCAGTGTAAGACATAACACAGACACGCTGAGGCTCATACTGACCTTTGATTGGCTCACGCTTTATAATCACCAGCACGGTGCAGGCACCAAGACCCAAAAAGAGTCCAACCAGTCCAATGATCCCGAGTGGCTGTGGAGGTCCAGTTGGTGGGTTGGGATCAGGATCTGAACCAGACAGATGATAACAAGCAGTTTTAACAAATATCACTGATGTGTATGTGAGTGTGAGCTGAGATGAAACTCTTGTTCCTAAAGAAGCACAGAGTCAGCCCACAGGCCTCAGCTGCACCCACTGCCTACCACCCAGCTCAGCACCACTAATATCAACCTTATATGGTTCATAATTTATTGTGTGTGGATGGCAAAGAAAGACAACCATTACTGTTACTGTTACTATTGTGCTGGAATTTTTTTTATTGTTTTTGAAATATACAAGAGGGAAGAAGAGCCACAAAAATTTAACGTGAATCTGAATAAATTTACCAATTGCAAATGAAAATCTTAAATAATAAAAACTTAAATAGGAAAACCCAAATACAAACTATTAGTTAATGAAATTAAACAGATAAATTAGACAGTAATTTATTTCTCAATACTAAAACTATCTGAGAGGCCTGCTCATGTTTATGTGGAGGAAATGAGCCCCTGCTTAAAGCTCACCTGTTGGACGCTGATCAGCTGAAGAAGAAGTCTGAGAAGCGTCATCGGCAGATGGATTTTGTGCCGGAGTTGGAGGATATTTGGATGGTGCTCCTGGAATGAGTTGAGTTTATTTTACCAATTTATAGCAAAATCAAATATCTCAGCAACACCCAAAGCACGGCCTTATAGTGTAACAGTGCTGGAAAATAACCACAAAGACCTAAAATGATAATGTGCTTGAAGTAATGCTGTCATCAAAGTCTGTGAAACACAAATTGGGTTTCATAATGACTCACTGTGAGTCACAAATCAATACGGTTTGACCTGAAACTGGAGTACATTTACTCTTTTTTACTCTTTTTTATTATGGCAACAAACAGCCGAGCGTCTCATGAACATTATGTGCTGAAATAATTGAAATAGAAAACTTAAAGAAACGCTATTTCCCCTTAGCACGTCACAGGGTCACTGTGGTCAGATATTTGTGACCATAATTACTACTACCATCATCTTCTTGCTGCTCTCTTTCTGTCACACATCACCCCACTCACTCACACCCCACTCACTCCACCCTGCCTGCCCTCCTTCTTCTTCTCTCTGTTGCTTTGGACGGTTGACCCCCGGTATTTAAACTCATTTAATGTGGCTTCATAATGACACTTCTTAACATTCCTAAAATGAATGTTTCTGCATTAGCAGAAAGAGGTTGTTACTGATTAAAAGCACATCTTTCATTGTAGGATTATTGTGTCTATTGTGCGACTCACCCACAACACTCAGGTTAAATGTCTTTGCTGTCCTCTTGCTCCCACTGAAGATCTGGACCTGGTAAAGTCCGCTGTCGTTGGCAATGAGGGATCGAATGGTGAGTGATCCGGTCTTTGTATCCAGCTGGTACTTGTTTGCTGCATTCGTTACCCATTCTCTGTTATCATAGTTGATTAAGACCTTTTGAACATGAGACCAGATAATCTGATATTCATCGTGCAGCTGAGCAGCTCCAGTGATCAGGGTGATGTCCTCTCTAAAATTCCCTGTCAGGGAATTCTGTCCATCAGCATGAACAACTGTCCCTGAGAGAGACAGAGCAGGATAATGAGAATGAAACCCTTGATTTTTCCTCAACCTCCAAACCCTTTGCTTTTAATTCTTTTAGGAGAAACACAACTACACTTGTCACGTTGTCACATTTTTCCTGCCATTAATGGATCTTGTACAATAAGCCAAGTTCACTGAGACAGCATGCAGCTTCAGGGAACACTAACCAGAACAAAAGAGCCCAAATCAAACCCCCATCATGTTTAAGTAGTTTTACAAATCTGCACTGAAACACAAACACACCGGTCTTCCCCGCACTGCGTTCATAACTCAGTCAAAGCCTTTGGGGTGCATAGTTATAGAGTCAAGTCACTGTCAGCACTCCAGAGTATAGTTTTAATGTAGCCAGCTCCAATAAATGTTTTTCTGCATGTGTGATAATTGATCTGTTGTTTTCTATTCTCATACTTTAGTAGTGTGAGATTCATAAGTGTAAAAACTCTGGAGCCATGCATATTAGTGTGTAGCTGTATATATGTGACTATTTGCCTGCAGCTGAGTGTGTGTTGCATCACGACGGGCCAGTCGGTGCTTCTCTGCAGTCATCAGAGCCTGTCTGAATTCACCTGCTGTCGTGATTCCTTTGCTGGTTTTCAGACTATGAAAATTGTCACAAAGTATCAGAGGACACGCATGGAGACTGATATGATTTGATACGTATTACTCTCATTTGATCTACTCCCTAAAACAAAACAACAGTACAGGTCTTCTCCACACTGAAGCTTTTTCTCCACTAATCTAATAAACTGAGGTTTTCTGTTTGACTCTGCTTTATACTTTCATTCTTTGATTTTAAACCCACACACTCATGTGTTACTGCTGCTGCCTGATAATAAACCTGCTTATGTGTTCTGCTGGCTGAAAGCTGTGAAAGTTTACATGTGCTTTGTGGTTTTCTTAGCGGCAGAGGCTGTGTGTGAGGTCAGTGGAAGAACGCCGGCATTTACCATCTCACACGGCATGTTACTTCTCACCTGTTAACTCTGTTATAAATTATAAACCCTGCTACTGTGAGGGATATATGCTAAGCTGGTTAAAAGCTGTGTCAAAGTTTACCAAACACCAGTTTCTCTAACATGTAATGAAGAAAAGGTGAGTTACTCACACAGAGCAGCAGACACGAGGAATGCAGAGCAGGACATTTGTAGAGAGAGCAGCAGAGCTCTTCAGACTGTGTGTGAACTGAGGAGTCTGAATGAGTCTCTGCCTGCAGTTCCTTTTTATTCCCCCCCTCCCCGGTCTCTCTGTCCCCTCCCCTCCCCTCCCCGGTCTCTCTGTCCCCTCCCCTCTCCTGTCTCTCCAACAGGTTTTGAGAGGCAAGTAAAACACACACACCCTCTGCCCCACCAACCTCCACCAAAGACACAGAAAGATCCAGTAAGAGAGCCTTGTTCTTTGCCTTATCTGTATCTCTTTTAAATATTTCTGAGGCACCGCAGTGACACACAGTAACACACAGTGACACACAGTTACAGTTGCCATGTTTATAGTAATGAGAAAACTCATCCCTTTCATTGAGTTCTGTTCAACCCCAAATCTAAAATATTACATAAATAAAATCCCCCTGAAGTTGCTGAAGAACGGTTAATAAGAAATAAGAATCTGACCTCAGAGTCAGAGGGTGTGGATCTATTTCACACAGCTGTGACAGAACAAGGTAAAAAGATAAGTCCCCTCTGAGCCTCTTTCTCAGCACTGTGAGAGCTCAGTGAGAGGACGATCTGAGTTTAAAGCAGCAGCAGTCAGTTTACCCTCAGACACTGAGAATCTGTGGTTATAAAAAACTTTAGTAATGTTGAATAGTTCAAGGTTTTCAGAGTGTGTAATTGTTGTCCAGATGTTTTCCAGCCTGCTCTGAGCCCCTCTTATGTTGCTTGATGGTGGAGGAAACAAGCTGATCTGGTCTAAAGGCCAATTATGCTGTATACTCTGATTTCTCTTCACATTTTCTTCCCTTTAAGATTTCCAATCACTTCTTATTCTGTCCTTCACTCATCAACAACCTCAACTCAACTCAACTCAGATATACTTTATTTTCACCACGGGGAAATTTGTCTTGGACATCGTACACAAAGCAAGCTGCTACAATAATGCAGTATAGCAATAAAAATCATGTCAACCTGTCAACCTGCTGTTTAGAGACTTTTTTGGGATGCTGTGTAAAAATGAAATGCAATGATTGGCAAATCTCATAAATGGAGATTTGACTCAAACATTTCAAAAGTCATTTTAAATTTGCAGGCAGTGACGTGTGACTCTCTCTGTGCTTCTGACGTCTGCAGACAGGACTTTCCACCTGTCAGTGAGTGCTGTACAGTAACAGTGTGCTACAGTGTGCTAGAGTGTGGCACTACAATAGTTCAGGTAATGTTCCCTCCTTCATTCCAGCTCCATAGGGGAGGAATTTTGGCAGAAGTCAACTGTTTGGGATGATTAAGTCTTACAGTTTGCATTATTAATGACATGGAATTAAAATTTAAAATTACAGGCTGCTCAGTGTGAACCACAGCCTAATGATGTCTTCAGTTAGGTACAATTACAGCATTATAAAAAAGACTTTATTAAATTAGAATCAGTCACAGAAACATTTCCATGTTTTTTCATCACATGCACAAGGCTCCAGGTTCAGTGACAGAGCTTTAAGCTAAAATCCACACGAGCTTTGTGTCTTCAGCAAATAATAAGTAAGAAGAAGAACACAACAGAGTGAGCAGTTTGCTATTGTTAAGAAATAAAGTCTGACTGATGTGAATGTTTCAGAATGTCTCACCCCAGTGAAAAACAGAAGCTCATTTTCACAGCCTGCATTAGTTCATAATTTTTTATGCAGCTATTTATAGCAAAAGGACGAGGAAAGAGAGAGAGCAGAGGGGCAGCAGGAAGTAGAGGGCTGGATTAAACTGGGGACGCATGCAGTCGCTGTATGCAGAGGTGGGAAGTAACGAAGTACAAATACTTCGTTACTGTACTTAAGTAGATTTTTTAGGTATCTGTACTTTACTTGAGTATTTATTTTTCTGAGTACTTTTTACTTTTACTCCCTACATTTTTACACAAGTATCTGTACTTTCTACTTCTTACATTTTCAAAACAGACTCGTTACTTTTTAACACGTCAGGGAGAAGTTTGCGTTTTCGGTCAGTGCGCCGTCAGTCATCAAGCGATCTGAGCCGGAGGAATATTAACATATAAGAGACAATCGTACTGCGTATCCTCCATCATCGGGGCTTATCGGGTACAAAGGGATTAAATACACAAACCCATGTAATTAATGTATCATTTATAGCGCTATAATCGAGTCCGTAAGTTGCGCTGCGGCACATAAACAGCTTAGCTAGCGCTACTGAAGAGGAGCGAGCATGAAGGGAGTAACGTGTGGCAGGTAAATGCAACGTTTCTAAATGCTCAACAAATATCAGCAAACACACAAAGTGTGTGCAGTTTGTCACACAGTGTGTCTGCTAGCTAAAAGAAGAGCTGCTGTATTTCAGGGAGAGCAAAGAGAGAGAAGTTCACTCAGAGATGGAGAAAGAGGACAGGAGAGGAAGAAGAGAGGTTAGATTTAAAGGTAAGGACTGGAAAATAAACTGAAGTATACTGACTTTGTGTTATTCAAAGTTTGTATGAAACTGCAGTATTTTCATACAAACTTTGTGTTATTCAAAGTTTGTATGAAAATACTGCAGTTTAGTACGTAATAAACAGGTTATCTTGTTGTACTGTATTTACAGTAAAGCTCTGTGTTGGACTGGAGCACAGTGTTTGTGTTCATGGTCAGAGTTACAGGTTACATCAGTGCAGCAGAGATGAGTTTGAATCAAAGCTGCTGATGCTGAGATCACTGAATCCAACATTTCTATTTTATTTTATTCTATTGAATTTTAGTTTTTAGTTTAGTTATTTGTTCTTACTCATCCTTTTCATTTTTTCTCTGTATTGAGCTGCTGTAATGCACAAATTTCCCCGTCGTGGGATTATTAAAGTTTTATGTTATCTTATCTTATTTCTACAGCCTGTATGCTGTCAGTGTAGGGGATGGAGATCAGCAGATAGCTGTGAAATACTGGGTTACATCTTTGTGAGTTCACTTCATCCACACAGAGCAGTAAACCTCAGAGCAGCAGCAGCAGCAGGTCAGCTGATCACAGCCTGCACACCAACATCATTTACTGCAGCTCACAATAGAAAGCTGTGATTCTTCTCCCCATGCAGAGCCACTACAGCTGATCTTAGGGTTCCTCCACCTTCTGAATCCCACTGTAACCCCTGAGTATCCTCATGTTTGTGTTTAGGTGGAGACACAGTCACCCTCTACTATGGAGGACACAGAATAGAGCTGTGTTTAAATTCCCTTTCACAGTTTGTGATTCAAGCTGAGTACATTCATTAGAATTAAAATTTAGATGGAATAACGTTTGTGTTCTCATGTATTAGTTTATATATTACAATAATATATAATAAGGTTCAGTTAGCTTTACACAAAAATAGCAGGTAGAAACGTCCTCCAAAGAGCTACTTTTACTTTCTTACTTTGAGTAAATTTCAGAGCCTGTACTTTTTTACTTTTACTTAAGTAAAGAAGTTGAACCAGTACTTCGACTTTTACCAAAGTATTTTTTAACACAAGTACTTGTACTTCTACTTAAGTACAGAATGTCAGTACTTTTGCCACCTCTGGCTGTATGTGAGGCAGACTGTGGACTTCTGGGCGTGTCACCAGTTTATGTGCAGTTTCTTTGTCCCCGAAAGGAAAATGATTCAGCATAAATGTTCAACAGAAAAGTTTCATCAAATGTTTCATTAACCACCCTCAGCTGTAGGCACCAGATGGTTCAGCTGAGACTTAAATGTCAGATTGATCTAATGCACTGAAACCTCCGTTTACATCATCCAAAATATGAGGAATTAATAATACAAACGATGAGCCTAACTCATCAAAACAGGACAAACACATCGAGACCTGGACTGTTTCATTCTTTGTAAGGTCACATCCTACACACATCAGCCAGTGTGTCTTTGTGTGTTTTTGCTGTTAGTACCTTTTAGAGCATTTTAATGGATTATCAGACCATCCCGGAAGTTTGTGTTTCGGATTTGGTGACTGGAATTCTTGTATTATATTAGTCTTTCACTCAGAAACTGTTCATGTGTTGGAGTTTATGGATCCAGCCTGTTATCCAAGCTCGCTAGCATTAGCTGATAAAATAGCACTCCACCTTTTCATCCATACAGTAACACAAGGAAGATGGAGGAGGCCAAAACAGCAACATTAAAGAAATGTAGAATCTAAAAGCAGCTACATCCATGTTTTCTGTCTGTGGAGTCCAGCATGTCTGCTGGCTGGAGAAAATGAAGTTGGAACAATCATTTACTGAGGGGGGGGTGAAGGTATCTGACTCTGATGCATCCAGTGCATCCATAAATCTGTGTCAACAACGTTAAATAAAAGCACCATAATCGTCAGAGTCTCAAGAGAAACAATAAGTAATCCAGTAACAGCTGTCACCCTGAGACCAAGTACACTATCCTGTTTGCACTGTGACAAATCAGCTTCAACTCCAAGACTTTATCTGCCATTTGTACTCACACGCAAGGTTTGGGTCCACAGGAGATCTTGTGCAGAGCTTTCGAGTAGGAGTGTAAAATAAAAATACAATAAAATATAATAAAATAAAAAATATATAGAATAAAATAAGTAAATATTTACATAAATATATATACACACATATACAAAAAAATAAAAAGTTACTTAAGTTGGAAGATTGATGGATACTGAACAGCAGTTATTCCACACTGTTACAAACAACACAGTGTAAACTGCACTGTAGATCAGACAGATATTGCACCAACAAGTGCTATTTGAATAAATACAATGCTGAACATCAGGTTTTAGCTGTGTGACAAACACTGCACAGTGGATTATGGTTGTGAACAGTCCTTTACTCTGCCATCAGTCTGACTGTGGCAGGGAAGAAGCTTTTACAGAATCGAGTCCTGTGTGTGATGATGCTGTCTGCTCTACTTTTACTCAGGCTGCATGTTGTGTGTTTGGGCCTGAGGAGGAAGTAGGCAGATTGGTATGGGTCTGTGATTATGTGCTGTGCCCTCTTTTTGCATCGTTGTATTTTTGCAATCGTGGAGTGTAATCTCATTTTTGTTGAGCTGTTGTGTCAGTGAAGGCAAGTCTAGCCTGTTAGCATCTTTTCCTCTGTGGGTGCATACAGACAAACTGCTCCCTTCACCTAAACCAAGAGGCTCCTGCAAAGTCACTTTGATTTAAACAACAGATCAGAACAACTTCCTCATCAGGTTCCTGTTGGTTATTTCATTCACTCCTCTGAGAAAGTCTCTCTTCCCTGACATAAACCTTATTTGGACATTGGCTGTTTCCGCTGCTCTCTCCTGTCTTCACTTTTGAGGAAATACACACTTCTTATGACTTCTAGTTCCAAGTTCCTGTCTTTACAATCAAACAAAATACAAACGGTTGAATTTTAGAGTCAACTGTCATTTTTAGCTGCTTCTGTAATAATCACGTTTCCTTTTTAAAACTCACTGATGTGATTTTGTGATTTGATAAGTAACAGCCTCAGAAGTTGTATGACATTAAATCACTTTGGCTCCTCATCTTCTATTCTAATAAACTAATGTGGAGATTAGACCAGGTCTCTGGCCCCAACATTAGCCAGATCATCTGGTTAAAAGAGAAAAGCATCCCACTGTTCTGACTTGTAACAAGTCCTGTTGTGAAGGGCAACTGTCACCAAGAACCATCAAGAACCATCAAGAACCATCAAGAACCATCACTAAATTCAATCCAGTTTATTTTCTCGAGGACTTAGAAACAGTTCTCTGATCTGCTGTCACTTCCTGTTTATTCAGGTATTCCAGTTCCACTCTCCTAGACTTCTAACCAGTACAAAGTAAAGCGCATCCCTCCTGCTGGAGCTGGCTCTCCAAACTCTGCTCCCTCCTCCCCCAACACTTCCATTGTCTGTATAGTTCTTCCAGTTCCCTGAACCCCCCCCCATCCTCAGCTGAGTAACTAAGGTGTGTCCACCCACTGTGACTGAAGGCAAAAGTCCTCAGAATGTTGATTAATGGACATTCATTCATTAATATTTTTACATTCTAACATGTTGGCCTGTTGGTTGTTTAAGGGGCTAAAGAGAAATAAGACTCTGCTGTGTTAAACAGAGGGACTCCACAGTGTTGTTGTTTACGCATCCACAGTTCGATACTGGGAGGAAACTAAATTCCTTTGGGATTATGTCAGGAATGGCATCTGAGGTGAAAATGTACCAGCTTCCTGCCGTGGTGCTCCTTTGTCAATAAGGGAGCAAAATCTGTTTACATGCAGCTTACATGCACCTCCAATCCCTCCATCATTCTTCACCTGCTTTGCATAGAAGTAACTTCCACAGCATGGAACCAGAATGGTTCCCTGTTAGGATCTGTGCCAGAGGAAGGGAAGCTTACACCAGATTTGTTTGGCTCGCTCAAGCATGATGACATCTAAACACTGTTTAAACCTTAAAGCAGTGAGGACTTTGCTGAGATTACTGGGAATGCTGCACTTGTGTCTGATGGCAACAACTCACACACACTTCATTAAAAACCAGCTGGATTCTACAAGACTGTATCTGTCTGTGCATGACACCCAGACTGACAAAAACCTGCCAAAACTGGCAACACAGAGATATATTTTAAACAGGTTTTGTGCCCTGTTGTGTTTATAAAAGCTCTAATAGGGGATTCGTATGGCAAACTAAGCTGAACTGTATTTACAGTTCTAGATAAAGTGAAATGAATTTAATCCTGGCAGAAAGAGAAATTTTCTGGCACTGAGACGCAGTCATGTGTGTATCTGTAGCCGCCATAGTTTCCCGCGTTTTCATTTTCCCAGATTCCTTCAATCCTTTTAAACAGTTTAAAGCCACCTGATCAGGATACTGCTGTAGAGGAATCATGATCAGATTATGATGATAAGAATTTCATAGACTTTATCTGTCAATAAAGAATCAGTTATTCATCATTATGCTGCACATTGTGCCTCTGATTATACAGAAAGGGCAGGAGGTTGGTATGAAAAGTATGAAGATTACACCCACAGGCCCATAATCACACAGTAACCTGTTTAACGTGATGTTTGGACTGAAACGATTTAAAGTTTCAGATGTTAGTTTAGTTTTTGTGTGTAACATTTATTCCTTTCAGGGATCATTCTCTAATCCAGCAGTCAGAGAGCAGCCGTCACTGTGAGGCCGTTAAACACTCTGTAAGCATCAGTGACATGTTGACAAACGTAAAGTCTCCTTCAACACATTTAAAGTGCACAGAGTCACTGTTTTCAGTTAGATTAATAAGAGCATCAGCGTCATCTGCTGATTCAAAGAGATTGTATATTTTATGAAAGTCAGAACTCACAGTCCTGCGCTCTGCTGCATCAAAGGTTATGTAATCAGCAGAGCAGAAGAAGACACTGATGAGGTCACTAATTAGACAAATCATGGTCCAATCAGAAACTGTGGATAATGTCATTACCTCTGACAGGTGCTGTACTTAAACACGATTGTACCAAACTATATCCGAGTTCGCCTTTGGCATAAAAACACAAGACTTTCAATACAGCTTTAATTGTTGCTCATTAAAAGGAAACTGTTCCACAAACTGAAGGCAAACACCTTCATCAGCCTTCAAATAAATCTTTGGGTGTGT
Organism: Archocentrus centrarchus; assembly: GCF_007364275.1. Taxonomy (NCBI): domain Eukaryota; kingdom Metazoa; phylum Chordata; class Actinopteri; order Cichliformes; family Cichlidae; genus Archocentrus; species Archocentrus centrarchus. Next base: position 573,620 of record NC_044346.1, read on the forward strand.
TCAGCTCGATGCTCAGAGGTCAGTGGCATTCCATTATAATTGGATAAGAGGTAACAGGAAAGGGGACTCTCACTCTGAGTCCTTTAAAACTATCATGAAGTAACAGCGTCACATTAACTACAGGCCAAGCATTCAGCCAAACTGCTGAGTCATACAGAAATGCTCTGAACTGTAGATTGTTTAGAGGCAGAATTCCTCTTAGTTTATAAACGGGGACAATCAGACATGTTGTGAGACTGGAAACAACGTTTGAGTCAAGTAAAATACACCATATAAAATATGGGACAGAACTAAAGAGCAACAGAAAGCATGCTCATGAGAAACTAACTGAAAATAAGAGTTGCTAAAGTTTGCTTGGTTGTAAACAGTTTGTGTCTCTGTGAGCATCGACAGGCCTCCCAGTCATCAAGAAACTCTCCACACAGGGGTGACAGTAAATCATTTAAATGCAGCGTTCAGGGTTTAACAGCTGTCATATTAGAACAAACGTATTCACATCAGGAGCGTGTCAGTACACACAAACAAGCTGCTTCCATCAGGCTGTGCGGCCCTGATCTTGCAGTGATACGATCTCTTTCATGGACATTTTGCTCAGATATAAAAGCCGCTATGAGTCAACGAACCCTTTAAATGTAGCCTGTGAGCCCAGTGCTGTGCACCATAACTCAAACGCTGAGATGACAGACCTGCTTTGGCCTTAAAACCAGCCACATTTGTTCATACTTTTAACATTCAGCATGCTCACTGAGGCCTGTAGAGGTTTTTCTTTTTTTCCTTTTTTAAAAATCTGAGATAATTGCAGCCCCCTCTCCCCCTGCACCTGCTCAGCTCACGCCTGGTCCTCTGGGAGCTCACAGAGCCTTCACTGTCCACAGACCCTTTCCACTGCTGCCTGAGGCCTTCTTTCTCTGCGCTTGTGTTTCTCCCTCTCTGTCTGTCTCAAAGTCTGTCTCGTGCTTTATGCTGTGCTATTTATATTTGCCTCTCTTAGGTACTCCAGAGACTCCCAAACTCTCACTGTGGTGTTTTATTTTTCCCCTATGCAAATAAGTTTTGAGTGAAAGCATATTCTCCTGTTAGTCGCCTAAAGAGAGAAACATGTGACTCTTACAGAAGATTGTAGAACTAAGATCAACACGAGCTGTTTGCCTTCACAAATCCGGTCAGTAGATGATGGAGTCAGTTTGCACCTGATGTCCCGACTACTTTGGATAATTTGCTCCACCCAAATTAAATATTATCAGCATAATAATAATTTTTTAAAAAGATGCAATTCTTATTTACAGTTTGTCTGACCAATATATAATCATTAAAGCTACCCTACCCTCCAAAGAAATCTCCCTGATTCAATTTTCCTTGTTTATTTGCCAATTAATTTTGGGACCCAGACATATCTACATCAGATAGCACTTGTTTCTCTAACATTAACATTAACACCGTCCTTCCTCTGGTGAGCCAGCACTTTTTTTCACACATGCAGTTGGTACAGAGGAAGCACTGCTGGGGTCATTTCCTATCTGTAGTGTATTCTGGGGTGAGACGCCGGGGCTGTGCCCCCGGTCACAGCAATTGTGTCTTTTGAATGTAACTTTCACACTGTGAAGAACTTCAAATACAAACATCTAAACCTTTCCCATAAGTCACATGATATGAGTAATGTTTCCATTACAGGTTCTTAAACAGCCCCCGATGAGACACAGCAGCCGTGTTTGCAGCTCTAAAGACTCACAGTTGTTCAGCTTGCAGCTACAATATTAGGCATGTATATTATATATATATATATATATATATATATATATATATATATATATATATATGGCTTTATGTCCTTAAACCTCCAAGACTTTGTCCATAATTTAACATGTGCAACAGCCAAAATCTGCTTCCTGCTTCATTCCAATAAACACATAAATATGACAAAGAACTAAACAACAGCAACACAACAGGAAACAACCAGACAGAAATAATAAAAACAAACAGTGAAGAAATGATCAATGACGATAGAAGGACAACAGAAAAAGCTGGTGGCAAAGACGGGGTCTCCACAGCAGTGTGAGAATGACATCGTTTGGTTTGTATAGAAACGTCTGCTGTTTGTAAAATGTTGCACCGACAGAAAGTAATGTTGTTAGTAGATGAAGAGTTTAGTGTTTTCCTTTGTGGTTCATAATATTGCCAGTGAGCATCGACTCGCGTGGCTTTTAGGACACGCTACAGTTTGTGGCTTCGTGTAAACTCGCAGCACCCACTCAGCTCACCCTCACCATGAGGAAAATGTCGTCTTGCCGTAGTCATGTGACAAAGACTCTGACTTTGTCCTGTTGCTGTCAGATATGGAGCCAGGATGCTGTGTTTGTTTCTTGTGGTCTTACAGGCTCAGCGACCAAGTTTGTTAAACTAAAATTAACACAAGCTGCCTTAAAAACCTGATCAATAAGTAGAGGAAGAACACAGGGGAGCAAATGATTTGCAAATGAATGCAGAGATGAATGCAGAGATGAGGTTCAGGAGCTTTCTCTGAAAACAACCACACATACCAGTAAGACCAGGGAGACTGTCTCTGACTGCAGGAGGCCGTAGGGGGCTGGCTGAGAGGCTCCCTGTTTTACATTCTTGGCACTCTGTTGGTTTGCCAACATGACAGCAGTGGTTTTTAAAAAAGGGCCCACAGAGACCACATAGAGTGTTGCTATGAAATCACAGAGGAGAAGCTGTTACAACTCTGCCACTGAGAGACATACCCCATCATAGGGTGGCACATTATGGTGCTCATTTGGTTTCTTTTTGTCACCAAAGCCCGTAAGTGAGGATACAAGCTCCAGTCCCAGCCTCCACACCACCCCCTCGGCCCCCTTGTGGGGCTGCTGGTTGTGGGGCTGCTGGTTGTGGGGCTGCTGGTTGTGGGTGTTTTGTTTTTTTTTGTGACACTTCCCTCTTCCTAAAACCTCCTCTGGCAGGATTCTTGGAGCTTTTACATGTTTATTGAATTCTTTTGACTTTAGGATGAGGTGCAACGAATGCGCTGAAACCTCAGCTTAACCCAGACTGTAGAGAGAAAAACACACAAGCAATAACCTAAAAACCCAAAACAGCACCTATCAGACCCAAGCTGTTACACTATTTTCATATCAGTTTTTTTTCTATACACACACCAAATGTTTGCTTGTTGTTGAGTGGAGGTGACTGTTATTATGGCTTGTTGTGTGGTACAGACCATTCCTGAACTTTGGGTTTCAGATTCAGTGAATGAAATTCTGCTATTTTATGAGTCTGTCATCCTGCACTAATTAGATCATTTGTGTGTTGTGCACTGCACACATACAGTACTGAATGCAGCTTGCAGACCAAGCCAGTGTAAGCTGATGAGTTAGTGCTCCACCCTCACATCCATAAAAGGTCACCTTGGGCTCTAAAAAGAAGCTGCTTTAACTGCATGTGTGGCACCAATGAGGCCCCTGAAGCAATCACTTCCTGTTTGGCAGAACAACAGCTGTCTCACACTCATGCGTCCATTTCACACTCCTTTTTATAAAGCAGCCATCTTCATTATTCTGGATGAGTCTGAAAATCTGAGCATCCAAGTAAAAGAGATCATAATCATCACAGTCCCAAGAGAAACAAGTAGTCCACAGCAAGCCCTCGTTCTCGAACAGAGAAGGTTATCCTGTTTGTACTGTGACATAACTGTAGCTTCATAGTGTAGTATGCATTTGCCTTGCAAGGGAAAGGCCCCTCCTTCAAATGTAGGTGCAGAGAAATCCGCTTTGGGATTGTGTCAGGAATGCATCCAGTGTACAAATCTGCCAAATCCAACATGCAGAGCGACCTGCTGTGCACGCTCTCTCAAAACCTCTGAAGTACCACAAACACCTCTCACTGTCAGGTCACCCACAATCCTCACCTCTCTCAAGAAGACAAGCACAGCAACCGATACAAACTCCAGTCAACACAACCCCACAAGGCAGTCATATCACTGCAGGGGAAAAAACCTGACAAACTCTCAAAGAGAACTTTGTTCTTCTCCTTATTTACACCTGTTCAGGTAAACTGGTCACACAGATTCATTCAGTGCTGTCCTGCTCAAAGGCAAACACTCCGGGTCTGTTCAGTCATCAAATAACTACAGGAAATGGAAATCAGGAACACCGACATCAGCTTGGTTATTAAAGTGATATTGACTAATAGATGATAAATACCCACAGCTGGGGATTAAATATCCACTCTGCTACCAGTGAAACACTCGTCTCATCAGCATCTCTTGTAGTTTTTAAATCTGGATCAGTGTGAAAGTTTTACAAGTCAAATGCTTTTCTTGAATGGAAGCACAGGCAGTGCTGGGCTTTTCTTTGGTTACACTTTGTTTGGCCTCTCAGGGCCACCATACAAAAGATCTAAGAACATTTTACAAAAATCAGAAATCATGCAAAGCAGCTCCCATCAAGATCACATCCCTGAGATCAAATGTTTTTTTTTGTTTTGAACCTTGATTTTACCGGGTAAGATGTTTTTGAGACAGTTCTCATTTACAAACATGACCTGGCTGCAGCTTTTTAAACTTTGTGTAATTCTTCAGCTCTGGGTGTCCCACCTGAATCTGAACCTGCTGGAATATTTAAAAGATAAAAGCTTTAAGAAGAGAAATGCAAATCAAAGACTTTGTTTTACACAACAAGTTAAAGCTGTCAGCTATTGAAACTACAACCTTCAGATGAAATATGAATAACCTGCTACAGTCAGCTACTGTCAGCCAGGTGAAGGCAAACCAAGGATGTTAATGGTGCGTGTGTGTGTGTGTGTGTGTGTGTGTGTGTGTGTGTGTGTGTGTGTGTGTGTGTGTGTGTGTGTGTGTGTGTGTGTGTGTGTGTGTGTGTGTTTGCTTCCTTTTCACCTCGTACATGAAGTTTGTGGGCTTTGATGCAACAGAGGGGATGTTTGCTCTCTGAAGTTTTCTTATCACTGCCTTAAAAACTGCCTTAAAACTGCCCTGATGTAATAATTTGGGTGGTTCACCTTCTCTCTCCTGTATTCACCAAAGACGTAAAACACTTCCTGTTACTTCTCGTACCAAATTCCCTTCAGTTTCCCATCTTCACCAGCTAACTCTGAGTGTGTCCACCTGCAGCAGCTGAAGGCAAATATCCTGAGAATCTTGACTAACTGGTTTTTGATATCTCACCATCAGAATTTATTGGCATATTTCAGTGTCACACAATGTGAATCTGTACCTCTGTGAATGCAGTTAATGATGAGCTTTGAATGAAAGCAGCATCCACAGCACACAAATCCTCAGTCAGGATTCAGGTCAGAGGGGAAGATTTAACTCCTCTGTTCTGTGGCTTGAATTTCACAATTTCCTCTGTGAAATTCAGATTTGTTAGAACAACATACACATTATACCTTTTTACAGCATTAAGCTGTTTCCTGATCACATGCTTCTTAACAGCACTGAGGAGCAGGATGGGCAGTGGGGAAATTACCAAAAATAGTCACTTGCCCTGTAAATGGCTAACAAGGCTAACAGGTTCATATGGAAGAAATGATGCTCTGCAGTGACAGATAAGAACATTACAATAGAAACACACATTTTTACTCACCGGCATTTCACACTTAGAATGCAAGTGGCAGCATCTGCCCCCCCCTCAGACTTTCCCACTCAAATCAAAAGTTATTCTTTTATATGAAAAATATGACATTTATATTCACATGGTCCCACAAAGTCATACACTAAAATAACTTGTGTGAAGCAGTCTTTAGACTATTTAATGTGTTGAATGTTAGTTTTGGTGTATTCTACACTTATTGCTGTGGCACACACACTCAGTGCACTGCGGGCTCGAAGGACCAGAACTGTTTCTAACTGGATGTGAGAGCGACTGCATCCTGCAGAAACCATCGTATAGCTGCTGCATGTGGGAGAGAAACAAACACTGAATATCTGAATGTGTCCTGGAGACCACTCAGGCTGTTTGTGCTGTTTAAAAACTGCCGGCTGACATTTTGATGAGGCCGCCCTCACTGACAGAGACAGACTCACATCACTCTGACTAAAAAGGACACACCAGCTTCAGTTTCATCAGGTTTGGTAGAAAGCTCATCAGATATTATTTATTCCTCAGCCAAAATGCACCACCCAGAAACAACAAAGCTGTTGAGGAAAGCCAACAGGTGACATAATGAGGATGCATGGGGTTAGGATGATTTTATGTCAAGTTTTGCATGCTTTTGTTTTTTGTGTGATATGGGCCACGCCCATGTGGGAGTGGAGGTCCCACTCTAGTCCAGCTGCCAGGCATTTGGAGTCTAGTGCTGGAATTAAGTGACTGGTGTGGGTTTGGGGCCTGCTATAAAGGAAGAAGAGAGGAGGCGTGCTGTGTGTGGGAGAGACAGGAAGTAAGGGGGCATGAGCACAGGAGTGGCTGCGCAAAACGGAGTTGGATTGGAAATCTGAGTTAAGGAAAACATCTTTTTTTTAAGGAAGCTCATCTTTTACCTGACCTGGTTGATTTTAAGTCTTTTTAAAAAGGGGTTTAGTTTTATTGAGAAGACGATTCATCTCAATAAAAGTGTGTTTGGAGTTTTTTTTAACAAAGAACAGGACTGGGAACTGCTAAGGAGTGCCTGCATGTAAAGGGAGCTGCAGGAGGGAAAGGTCCACTGTGCCATTAGGAGGTGGCCACCCTGATGAAAGCACTCAAGACTGGAGAGGATAAGACTGAGCTGCAGTCCCAGGATTTCATGTGGAACCCCACTCTCCACTAACGCAAGGCTTTTGAAGATAACCCTGGTGGTGGTGTTCTTGGGCCCTGAATTCCAGGCCAGGATTATACTCCCAGCACAGCATCACACTTTGAAAAGAATAAATTATTGTGAAACTTATTTCCAGCGTGAGAGTGTTGGTGTTTTTTTGCTGGTCACTCCTTGAACCCATTCCTTACTTGGGGCAGATTTGCCCACTTTTTCACAATAATGCCAGTGTTTTGGACAGCATGTGGTTCCTCTGTGTAAATACAGACCATTACATTAAAAATAGAAAACACATCTTTGTTTTAACTGTGATATCAAAAGTTTGGGGTAATTGTTTCAGAAAATCATTGAATATTACTGCATGCACTGAAAACCCAGATAAGTTGAATCTACTTAAAAAAAAAAAACAAGGTAACTTGTTATCCTTAAATTTTTAAGTAATGAAACAGTTGAATAAGTGCAGGAGATTATATTCAGTGTACTTGAGGCCCTTTTGGAATGAAATGGAAGATCTAAGTTGAATGGACTAATAACAGAGTTTCAGTAACTGAAGATACTTAGTTTAAGCAATCACCAAAGTAAGCACTACTGCATTATCAGTTGAACTCAACTGTATGATCTAATTGACCAAACTTATCTTTTATAGTTAGTGAAAAATTAAAATGGGGGGTGTCACCAGCCTGCTGCTGTGGAATCAAACCCAGGTTATTTGATAGTTAATCTAGCTATGAGGCAGCAGTACTAACCACTACACCACCGTACTGGTCAGCAACAAAAATATTCTTTACAATGTTGAACTGTGTCTGTTTAAATTTGGTAAATAAACAAACATGATAAAACTCAGCCCTGCTGAACACTGGTACATTAACATTTACAAATTACATTTGTCCATAGAACAATAAAAAAACTGTACAAGTAGAGAACCAGAGGGAGAACAAAAACCAACTATTTTATAGTACACACAGTCAAGGTGGAATTGAACCCAGACCTTCTAGATATCTTTCTAGCTGTGAGACAGCTCTGCTAACCACCACATCACCGTGGTGCTTCATATTAATCCAGTCTGTTTAAACCGGTATAAACTAGATTTTTATTAAGTTGTTTGAACTCAAACACATAATTACAATAAGATAGACCATCAACAAGTACAGTCTACTCAGCATTAACAAGTAATGTTCACATTCTAGGTAAATTTAAGTAATATGAACTCAGTATTTTTAAGTGGAATCAAAATCTGGGTTTACAGTGTGGAAACGTTCCTCTCCAAAATCATTCACAGCTGATCGCTCAAAATGGTTCAGCTGACGAGAACAAGAGCAGATATTTTGTACAGGAAGTTTCATTAATAAAATAAATCAATGAATATCATGTTATCAGGTATTCAGCTTTACCTGTGGCACAAAGACACACGTCATGCTGTCACTGCATTTTCAGTGCAGCGGCCTGCTAAAGCCTCTGAGTATGACTGTGTGTGTTTGCTGAAGTGTGGATTCAAACATCAAAATGAGAAACCAGATTATGGCTCGTTTTTTCCGTTGGTGCCATTTGGTGTTTGCTGATTCTGTTTAGTTCAGCATGTTGCAGGTCCAGACCACAGCTACAACTGGCTGGGCTAAAATTTATGAAGAACCTGAAATGACTTGAAAAGCAGGCAAAACTGAAATTTACTAAGAGCCAGATTTGGCCCATGGGCCTTGATTTTGACAGTTTCCACACAGGAAGTCTGACCCTGTGATTCAAAGCAGCGGCGTCTACAGCAGAAGTGCTGTTGCTGCTCCTTCCTGCAAAGCTGGAAGGGCACTCAGTACAGCACATGTCTCCCCCACCAGGCGCTGTGCAGATACAACACTGCAATAGAGCACCCAATGCTGCCTTAGTCAGTCATCAATCACTTAATCAACACGACTAGAAATGTATTTTATTGGTGTTGAAAAACTTATTTTAAATTTTCATTTCAGATAATTGCACATATAGTCTGGATATGTTTAAATACACTTCATCCAGTTTATGTAGCCTAAGAAAAGAGCAAACATTTGCTGAGATATGGTGAGTGGACTAGTTCATATACAGAGCTTTTCTGCTCTAGCTGTGCACTCAAAGTGTTTTATATAAAACATCTGGATTCATCCATTCATACAAGCACTTCTTGTATGTAACATACACACATTCATACTCCCACGGTTGCATCGGAGAGCAGCTTGAGGTTCAGTGTCTTGCCCAAAGATACTCTGACATGCAAAATGGTGGGTTGGTAGTTCAATTCCTGAACCACCAACCTTTTGATTAGTCCATGACATGCTCTACCTCCTGAGCCACAGCCACCACGTATGAGTTGTATATGTGTGTGATTTTTGTGTAGGGGTTGTAGTTCACGTTACATTATTATGAGAATTTTAATGTAAAATATAAAAGAGAGACAGTGAATTATGAACAGCAGTTGTTTATACATCCATCCATTCGCTCGTCCTGTTCAGAGTCGTGGGGGGGCTGGAGCCTATCCCAGCTATCATAGGGCGAGAGGCGGGGTACACCCTGAACAGGTCGCCAGCCTGTCGCAGGGCCAACACAGAGAGACAACCTTTCACACTCACCTTCACACCTATGGGTGATTTAGTGTAGCCAGTAAACCCAGTAAGTGCATGTCTTTGTGTGGGAGGAAACCCACGCAAGCACGGGGAGAACATGCAAACTCCACACAGACAGAGTGAGAGGCCTGGGCCAAGGTGGTATCGAACCCAGACGTTTCAGATGTTATTGGGACTGTGAGGCAGCAGTGCTAACCATGCGCCACCGTGCAGTTCCCTGATTGTTTATACATGAGCACCAAATTTAAAGAGAGTAGATGAAAAATAGATCATATTAATGTAAACTTTTTGCCAATGTTGGGAGAGAAGTTTTTAATTTTTAGGTATTTTTGGTGATCTTGACCTTTGACCTTGAAAATGAAATCATATGATCTTGGGCCCATAAGGAATATCTCCACAACGTTTCATCAATATTGGTTCAAAACCTTTTGAGGTGTATTGCTGACAAACAAACAAACGCACACACAGTGATGAAAACACAACCTCCCTCCACCTACTGGTGGGAGAAGCAAAAAAGACATTTTGACATACTTTATTATTTTGGTTAAATTCCAGGTATAACAATGCTGCATGTGTTAGTGTCACTGTAACTAGACTGATAAAGAAATACAGTATATGAATTGTGTGGTATTTCAATTCAGTTCAATTCAATTTTATTTATATAGCATTAAATTAAACAGTCACCTCAAGGTAAAGACCCTACAGAGGAAACCTGACAATCAAAACAACACTGTATGAGCAGCACTTGGCAACAGTGGGGAGAAAAAACTCCCTCCTGACAGGAAGAAACCTCCAGCAGAGCCAGGCTCAGGGAGGGGCAGCCATCTGCTGCCACTGGATTGGGGGGGGCTTATCCATCATTAGCCAATCTTTGTTCCCAAATCATAAATCTGAAGAATCAGTTCCAAGGCTCTCTTACCTTTTCTGCTACCCCACAATAGTCTTGTCAGCCCCACCCTCCAGCCAACCACAAACCATCCCCTGTGTTTCCATGGCTGCCTGTGGCCTAGTTTCTCCTCTCTAGCGGTGTGTGTGGGCTGGGGGTGGGGGTGGGGGTGCGGGTGGGGGTGGGTACTCTAATGACACTAACTCTTCAGTCCACTGATTTTATTTTGTTTTTACAAATCACTTCTCAGTGAGTGTCCACTCTGTGAGGTTTAAAGGCTCAGAGACAGTTTATCAAATTACAATCAACACAAGTTTTTTTGTCTTCACAAAACCTGATAGATGAAGAACACAGTGCACTAAGGCAGTGTTAAAATATTAAAATAGAAACAATATGACTGGTTTATGTGGCTGTCTCAGGAATACGTTACCAATTCCTCCTCATGGAGCCTCATGGAGGCTTTTCCAATAGCCTACAGTGGAAACTCTGATGCAATATGAAACTTCCATCTTCCCACCTCAGACGAACCTCCACTATCAGGATTTCTGGGATTCTTGAGACTAAAGTCTAAACTCAGGTTGGGCTTGTGACAAAAGAAGGATTCAAGGTTTTTATTTGCCATTTGTGCATAAACCAAAGTCTAGACACATTGGAATATTTTTCGCAGCGCTCTCTAGTGGTCAACCAAGTATAAAAAAATTAGAGCAATAAGTATAAAATATAGAACAAGGAGACAATATAGAAATTACAAACATCAATATCAGATCAACTCAACTGTTGGATAAAAACCAACTAATGCAGTGCAACCTCAGCTTACCTGATCCACAACATGAAGAAGAAACAACTCAAGTGATTACCCTCATTTATCAAACAGCAGGAGCTTGAAAATGCTACAAGAACCTACCACACTGTTCCATTATTGGGGAGCTATCAGCTCACGCTGCACACACAGAAATGAGGACTGGTTTGGTTGTTGGGTGGAGGCGGGAAGGTTACAGCCTGCTGAAGCTGGAGGGAAACCAGTCCTTTAACTGCACATGTGGAGGCACAAAGAAGTTTGCATGAAAGACTGAGGCAGCAATAAGAGTAAATATCAATATACCCCAAAGTGGAGGACAGTGGGTTTTATTCACACACCCCCACCACCCCAAAAAATGCAAAAGTAAGTTGAACAAAAGTCGAGTAATGAAAGATGTGAAACGACCAAAACAAAACCCAAGTCATGACATTGGAACTTAACAAAGTAACTTCAAACTAACTGCTCAACAGAACCAACGGAAACTTAAATACTGGCTGATCAGATCAGTTCAACACACAAGAAGAAATGAATACTAACTAATTATCCAACAACCGTGAAACAAAACTATAAGTTACTTCAAATTAATGTTAATCAAAGACAAAAATAGCCAAATACTTAAGTCATGAATCAGAATCAGAAAACAAAATAATATATTAATAAGACTTAATGACTTCATCCACCCTCATGATGGCTCAGTCAGCACTTCCTGTCTATGACAGCGATCAGTGATTGTTGGACTGGTGCAGAGCAGAGATGAGTTTGAATTTAAGCTGATGAAGCTTAGATTCAATCACTGAATTCAACCTTTTATACCAACTTTATACTCTGAGTGTAGGGGATGGAAGATAGCTGTGAAAAATCTTGTAGAATTTGTTGTGTAAATCCACACAGAGCAGTGAACCTCAGAGCAGCAGCCTGCACACAAAGAAAATATGGAGCTCACAATAGAAATTATTGTGAGCTGGGACTCTTTTCCCCACATTGAACCACTACAACTGATCTTGCCCCCCCCCCCCCCCCCCCCCCCCCACACACACACACACACACACACACACACACCTGCCGAATCTCACTGTAACCCTCACTGTACTCGTTTTTCTGTTTGGGTGATGAGGCAGCCCTCTACTATGGAGGAGGTAACATAGTGTTTGAAGCTGAGTGCATTCATTAGAATTACAATTTGAATTGAAATAAAGTTTGTATTCTCATGTAATATTGTTTTATTGTTATGTTAATATAGCAGGTTCAGTTAGCTTTGCACAAAAGTAGCAGGTAGAAACGTCCTCCAAAGAGCTACTTTTACTTTCTTTGAGTACATTTCAGAGCCTGTACTTTTTCACTTTTACTTGAGTAAAGTTGAACCAGTACTTCAACAGAGTATTTTTTTAACTCAAGTATCTGTATACTTCTACTTAAGTATAGCATGTCTGTACTTAAAGAACACTGAAGTTGGCTGTGCCGGCTCACAGAACAGCTGATGCAGTCTGCACAGTTCAACACGAGGAGGCCGTTTATTCGTGATGATTAATGAAGATTTGATAGACTTAATGGATGGAGGGTGGATGGAAAAAAAAACAATTAAACTATTTCATTATAATTAAAGATCCAATCAAATCCCAGCACTAAAGCTGCTGAAAGGATTGAATAAATTAGGATAACATCACTAACGAACCACCATCTGAGTATTCCCAGTTTCTTTAAAGGTAACAATGCAGAAACAAATGATACCTTCAAGTGAGAAAATATTCATTTACATTGTATGGCCCATCCATCAGAGTCTTCTTAACTTATAAAGTTTGTTTGGTAAAAAGGTCAAAGGTCAACCAGGCCAAGAGGTGGAGTTCTAAAGACTCCTGTGTGTGTCCAAAAGATTTAAACGGTATAAAACAGGTGATTTAAACATAAACAGTTCAGTTTGTTAGTTTGACGATGAGACATTTACAAACATCTGTGAGGAAAGTTTCCTTTTTTCTCTGAGGAAGTTCTCCTGTGCACCACAGCTCTGCTTTAGCTTCTCTTTCTCAGAGAGAGACCTCACATGATGATGCTGAGACACTGTCAGCAGAGACAAAAAATCTGTATCAGTGTCTGTGTCTGTGGATGACCATCAGCGTAACAGGATTTCAGATTAATATCTACAGCCACAGTCCTGAAATCACTTCATTTGTCTGGTCAAAATCGAATGAATCTGCATGATAACTGAATTCAGCCTTGATTTGGAGTTTTGACCATTATTTCCTCCACACGTTTTTAGGTGAACGTGAGCGCGGCCTCAGAATCTGAAACAACTGCGCCATCTAGTGACAAGAACGTCACAGCACAAGGATTTTCCCCCAACAGTCGTAAAACTGCAAAACTGATGTAAAATAATGATTTACAACATGTTTACATCAGTTTCATTTCAATGTAAAGATCTTTATGGTCTTAATACTCATATGAAAACTACTGGAGCAGCGGGATTACTCTATGGCATCTGGGAACAGCCGGACGGATGGAGGAAAAATATAATTTAAACAACGTTTCTGTAACTGCTGAAAGAACCAATTTACGATGATTTTTCTCGCTGTATTTTTTCTGTACTTTAACTGTAGATTTATTGTTACAGCCCACAGGCAAAGATGATGCATCCACAAAATGAGGCCTAACAAGGCATTTTTCAGTTTCATCTCTTCTGATCGAGACATTAATGAGTGCAGCTTCAAAAAATAACTAAGCAATTGCAGCTGGTGTCATGAAATGATGTTTCAGTAAATTTTTTAAAATTATAAACTAGTAAAACAAAAAGTCAGCACAAGACTAAGTGTGACCCTCTGACAGAGTTTAGTGATAAAAATCTTAAAGTAATAAACACATTCAGACTAAAATGAAACAAAAATACTGTTGCAGAGTGTAGATCTTTGAATGAAATGTTTCACTGTGTGTGGCATGTAGGGTTGGACTCAGCTGGACAGACAAACAACCAATCAGAACATCAGAACCTGAGCAGAGACCAGGCCTGTCCCCTCTCCCTGCACACTCTGATCCTGGATCTGCTCATGTGGCAGCTCAGGGCACTGAGAGCTGTTCCAAACCAAACAGCCTTTTTTAACCACGACGTGGCGCTGCTGAGTGTTCAGGGCTGGATCCTTAAGTGGGAGTGTGTTATAAAGCCCTCCAACACCACATCTGCACCAATGAAGGCTCTTTAACCCACTCTGTGAAGGCCAACCAGCTGTTTTGTGTCCAACATGGAGGAAAAGTCCACACCTAACAGATGTAGTTAGTAGGAAGATTATTTCTCAGCCCTGTCAGTAATAAACAAAAGAAACTGCTTTTTGTGGGGGGATTTTTATAATCTTATAATTAAAAACACATAAATGAACAAAGACAAAGTGGTGCATTTTAGAAATGCTGAAAGGCTTAAAGTAAAATCTGAAACAGCTGACGGCAGCAGTAAAAACTGCTGCTGATGCAGATTAAAGTTCCTGTTTCTGTCAGAGAAACACAAACAGCTTTACACTGTTTTCTTTCCCATCATTCACACACATGCAGGAATTCATATTATTCACATAGATACACCTGTGTGGGAGTGGGAGGCTGTAGGAGATTCATTTGATTAGCAGAGATGATCTGTTTGAGGGGGAGTTTCACTGAACACAGTCTGCCCACAGGAGCATGACTCTCTCACACTGCTGCATTATCAAACTAAATATGGGCACAGGGTGGACCTGATGATACTTTACATGGTTGTAATGTGTTACATGTTTGGCAAAATGAATCCCTAAACCCACTGTTGTTGCTTTAAAGGAGACATGGTAAATGGACTAGTTCTTATATAGTGCTTTTCTACTCAGAATGAGCACTCAAAGCTCTTATACAACACGTTTACATTTACCCATTCATACAAGCACTTCCATTATTAACTAAGCTAAGTGCTTTAATTATCTAACATTCACACTCTGATGGTTGTGTCGGAGAGCAACTTATCTTAGCAACGTATCTTGCCCAAGGATACATTGGCATGTAGCCTGGAGTAGCCAGGAATCAAACCGCTGACCTTCTGATCTGTAGGTGATCCGCTCTACCTACGGAGCTACAGCCACATGAACAAGATATGACAGGAAATGAGGGAAAGCAGAACATGCTGCACCCTCTGTTTGAAAGCCAGTGCTCAGCATTCCCGTCCTGCTGTGACTCGCCTTTACCTGCTGTAATCTGTGGTTAGCAGTGTGTTATGAATGCAGGTTTGTCTGTCTCAACAAAAACAACATCAGTTCATTAAACCAGCTCACTGAAGTCAGAATCCCCTTCACAGCAGAGCAAGAGGAATGCAGCAAACTAACAGATCACACCAGTGCTGCTTTAAAATGTCACAACAACAACAACAACAGAGCCAAACTTTCACTTTCACTCACTACACTGCCACACACACATACACACACACACACACACACACACACACACACACACAGAGAGCAAAGATTCACACTGAGGGTGAAAAGTCGTGCAGACAGCCTCTGCACGACTTTCTTGTCAAATATTCTACAAAGTAATTCAGCTTTTCTTACCTGCAGTGCGATCAGCAGTTGAAACATGTATGGAAGAGAAAGCTGAGGAACTTGAAGGTGTGGCTTGTAGTAGGGTGGGATGGTTTTCCTGCTTCCTCTTTGTTTCAGAGGGAGTGATCTGACATTTGCAGTCCAGCAAATCTAAGAGTTCACAAACACTGTGTGCACAAAAAGATGTTTGTTGTAAATTCTTGTGTTTGAAAACCTAGGTTTAACAAGAAGCTGGAAAACATTTGTGTACATTGTAAATAAAGAGCATAAACACAGTGTATACATAAACATATCCAAGCAAAGAACACACAAACAAACAACACCAATAGATACTTACACACAATTATATCACGGTCCACACATTAGGAACACTCACACTCGCGTTGTGAGGCGAACACAGTCTGTGGAAAATAAAGGTGAAAATAAATAAGAGTAAAAACATTTTGAGTTCTTCTCTCCTCCACACATTGAATACTGCTGCTTTGTTTCTGATTCTTACCTCTGCAGAGGATCATACCGGCTTTTATTGGATTCAGAGTTGTGCAGGAACTGCTTCCTATAAGATGAAACCAAATAAAAATAAGAAACTAAATCACAATACGTCTGTCAGCTTACTGTGACCATTCCTCCACTCTAAGGCTACGTTCACGCTGCAGCCTGAAGTGACCCAATTCCGATTTTTGGTGAAATCCGATTTTTTTTGCACGGTTGTTCACATTTCCAAATATATGCGACTTGGATGTGAACTGTGTGTGAACAGCAGACAAACCTGAAAGTGTCCCGCATGTGCAGTAGAGGACGCGATAATGTCACATGTAGCAAGCGCAATCAATGTTTGTGGAAGTCACACGTTTTCCTTCCCACGTTCGCATAGCCACATATCCAAGTGGCCTGGGTCGCATTTGAAAAAATCCGATCTGTGTCGTTCAGACTGGCATGAAAAGATCGGATACAGGTCGCATGATGGCGAAAAAAAATCGGAATTGGGTCACTTCAGGCTGCAGTGTGAACATAGCCTTAGTATTTTTGTTTTAGAAATGACCAAGTCTTACTGCAGTTTTCGGATTGTGCTGCCGTCTTTTCCTCTTTAGTAGGTGAGTCTTTGTTAGAGTCCAGAGCATCGAGTCTCGACACAATAGACGCCATCTTGTCTTTCACTTGCCCTAGTAGAAACTTGAGTAACTGACAAGATAACCCACTGATTGCAGCCAGCAGTGTCTTCTCGTCTGCAGCGGGGCTGGTTGAAGCTGGCCGATAGAGAGGCCCGCTTTCACGAGGAGCTTCTGGGGTGTTGAAATATAGACGATCTCCATTGTTGTACCAGGAAAGCAGCGTAGACAAAGAACACCATTCAGTTTGAACGGAAGAGAACGACCGCACTGATTTCCTTTGGTCTTGCGAGACCTTCAGCGTGATCCCGCACGTGATCTGTATTGTCCAATCACAGGCGAGGAAGCTGCCACACGGAATTGAATTCATTTCAATTCAATTTTATTTATATAGCGCCAAATCACAACAAACAGTCGCTTTGTATTGTGGGTAAAGACCCTACAATAATACAGAGAAAACCCAACAGTCAAAACGACCCCCTATGAGCTGGAAGACACACATCCACTGTCGGTTTTTTTTTTTTTTTTACATTTTAATTTTTATTTTTTTTTTTACATTTTTCCCATGAAGGTTTTTTACATTTTTCTCATGAAGGTTTTGCTGATATCTCTTATCCATGTGTAGCAAAATAAAAGTTTATGTTTTATATGTTTTATATGTTTTCTTATTCCATCTGCCTTGGTAGTCTTTAATGTCATTAATGCATGTGAACATTCACTGAACGTTTATGGCAGCGTTCATGGGATGTTGTCTGAATGTTCAATGCTAGCTGGGAAGCCACTGCACAGGAGAGGATGATGGTGTGACAGACTTTACAGTGAATTAGACTGAAAACTGAGTTTGCTTTTCAATGAAAATAATGCTTGTAGTGTCACCAACATCAAGTTATAGCCTTTGTTTATCTCCCTCAGTCCACTAAAGTTCAGGGTTCACAAAAAACTCCATGACAAAGGCTCACAGACAGAAGCTCACAGACAGAAGCTCACAGCCTTATTGGAAAAAGGGACAAAAGCTGAAAACGTCCAAAAGTATATTTCTAACTAGATAATACTAATTTATAAAATAGAATGACTTCTTCTGAGTTTAGTCTTGTTTGAATGTTTCACTGTATAATTTATGTGTAGTCACATTGAAATGGAAAAAGGCTTAAAAGATGATAATGTAAATTTGATTATATATATCTCAAAATAAAAATATGCTGCTTACAACTGTTGGGAGGGGTAGACCATTGGTGAGTACTGGTGACCACTGGTGAGTACTTGATTTGCATTTGTATGACTCACAGAAACCTCCTTTACATATGAGAGCCTGCCCTAGACCTGAGGAGAGGGGGGGAGCTGAGGGAGCACTGACACAGAGAGTCCACGGCAGTTTCCCTACAGTTTATTGTTCTGGCCAAAGCCTCCTGCTGAGAGCCCTGAAGCTCAAGGCGCGCGGCAATATTACATACAAGAAACTGTCGAAAACCCACTTTTCATGCAGTGTTTGTCCCTGTTTTTCCACTTCCTTCATTTCCTCACGTCCATTCCGACAGCAGTCTCCCTCCAGGAATTTGCTGACAGTTGTGAGTCCTGATGCTTTGATTATTATTCCTGATTGTTATTCTCTCACTGATAAAGTAGACGGAAACGCACAAGGACTGAACAGGTTCATCACAGCGTTGCGGCAGCGTGGACGGTTCAGAGCGACTCTGCCGCTTTCTCGTGCACACGCACACACACAGCTGCCCGACGGCGCTCCCAGCTTAAACTTGGAGAGCGGAAAAATGATCAATCCACAATAATTTCAGTTAGTTTTAGTTAGTTTTTTAAACTCACAATACAGTTTTAGTTAGTTATCGTTTTTTCCTTTTAATTGTAGCCTTTATTTATTTCAGTTAACGACAATGTTTTTTCAATTTTAGTTTTCGTTATTTCGTTCGTTTTCGTTAACTATAATAACCCTGGTGTGGGCACAGTGCTATTCAGGTCTGCAACGGTAGGACCTGGCGCTGAAATAGCCAGAGGAAGGACCTGCTTTGGGTCTGGGGATGTGGCTAGAGTAGGACTAGCATCAGGGGTGCTTGTGCTATTACATGCAGAGAAACTAGTCGGTCTGCTGATCGGACAGAGGAGGAGACGGAGCAGGTAACCCGCTCAGGGGGAGATATTTCAGCACGGGCAGCAGCGGGACGGGAGCTGTTGGGGATACCCCAGTGCTAGATTTACTGACAGACGCGATACATGCTCATGGTAAAAAGAAGTAAATATATTAACATGGAAATTAGAGTGTGACCCAGATTAAGGAAAAGCACGAAACGAGGGGGTGCAGCCCTGAATCAGGCCTCTTTCCCACCAACAGGGTTCCGGAGCCCGTGCCGTAATTTGAACCATGAGGCGGGTTTTCCACTACCGAAACACTCGGTGCTCGGCCGAAAAACGGGTTCAATTCCGGTGTTGTGCCAAAAAGTGATCGGCTGCCAGAAATTGATTGCGTGCCACTGGAACGCGCAAGTCCTTAAAGCTACGGCTGCCCCGCGTTCACGCTGTCCGCGGGAGCACGCAGCTCCTTAAAGATACAGCAACTAGCTTAAAACGCCTACAGTACATAACCAGCTGCTCATTTCAGGATTAAACTGACATAACGAGCAAATAACTACAATTTTATGCTCTTTTTATAAGGCAAAGGTATGTATGTATGTATGCATGCATATATGTATGTATGCATGCATGTATGTATGTATGGAACTTTAGTGTGTCTTGAAACCGAAAGATGACGTGGTTTGCAGTTTACAGCCCAGTAACGAATTACACAATATAATTTATATCTATCGAATAGTATGTTTACTATCTTTGTTTACCTTGGTTCAAAGATTGTAGCTGTTGTAGGTAGGTAAATAAATAAAGACGCCATGCGCATCCATACTTATGACTTTGTACTGTTTTTGAAAGCAACAATTGAGAACACGGAGTTTAACAGCTGCCAAAAACTTATTACAGCTCATAAGCCTCATGTTAGGCAGGCTATGCTTCAAACACACCCTCTATAACAGCAGAAATGACTGTAAAGGGACATTACAATGGAAAATATCCCGTTTCCAGGCTGCCAAAAAGTGATTGCTTCTCATAGCATGGGTCTGGGATCTTATTTCTCCCTCATATTTGTTTCATTCATTCAGTAGCATCATGTGAGACAGGTTATGCCTCATACACACCCTCTATAACTGCAGAAATTACTGTAAAGAGACATTACAAGTGAAAAAAAAACTGTTTTCCAGCTGAAAAAAGTTGAAAAATATTAAGTCACTAGATATTTTTCTCTTTGGTCTTTGACCAGTAATTTTCTAGCAACCCCTTATATTTTTTTATTTGTTTCATGAGTTTTTAGAAATGTTTGTAAAGTAATTTTGATCCTCTTGTGATCCTGTGTCTGTATTTCAGTCCTCAGTCTGTGTCAGTTCTTTGTCGTGTTGTCAGCTGTTACCCACTCTGCTCCTTAGTTTATGTTGAGTGCTGGCGCCCATCCAGCCCCAGTTTATTGGTGTTCAGTATTCCTTGTTGTTCCCCTAAAGTTCACTCCTGCCTTAAGAGTCCTGCATACTGGGTCCAACCTTGCCTGCCACACAGCTCACCATGATGGTTTAGGTAGGTACCACACTACACTGCACTAGTGCAGTGTAGTGTGGTGACATAGTATGGGTGGCATGTTATCAATTGACATTTCTGAAGTAGAACAAGTTAAAATTACTTTACAAACATTTCTAAAAACTCATGAAACAAATAAAAAAATATAAGGGGTTGCTAGATAATTACTGGTCAAAGACCAAAGAGAAGAGAGACCCAGATTAATCTGTAAACTGTTTGAAATGGTTTTCTTAAATTTAATAATTGGACTCCTTATTCCGTTGTTTGCTGTCATTCCTGTTTAATAAACGAACATGCCGGAACCTGGGGGGATAGGCTGGTTTTTCAGGTTCCTTCAGATGGTGAACCCCGACGTGATTAAACAGGAATGTTTTTCAGTTTTAGATGTTTTTATTTGTGTTTTTTGAGTTTCTTGGGAATAAGGAGTGAATCTGGCCACCGATAATCACCGCTTCGATGTTCCTCGCGACAGTGCTGACTTCCAGACTCTATCAGTGACCAGGACATCTCCACCTAAAGGTTGTCAGAGACCTTTTCTAAATATCTGCATATTGAATTGTATCAAATTATAAGATAAGATAAGATAAGATAAGATAGTGTTTATTTGTCACATGCACAGTTATACACAGTACAATGCACAGTGAAATGTATTTTGTACCTGCAACCATATATACACACACATATAAATAAGAAGAATAAAAATAAAAAAAAGTAATTCACACAATACACTATACTCTATATACTATACACTATACACACTTTTTAAATTATAATATTTACATTGTGCAATAATGGTCCAGTTAGGGCTCAGAGTTGAGCAGACGGATGGCTTGTGGGTAAAAACTCTTCTTCAACCTTTCAGTCTTAATCCTCAGGCAGCGGTAACGCCGGCCTGATGGGAGCAGGGAGAAGAGAGAGTGTCCGGGGTGGCCGGGCTGTTTTAGGATCTTCATGGCCCTCAGCCTGCACTGCTTGGTGTAAATGTCCTGCAGGTTGGGGAGGGTGGTTCTGATGGTCCGTTCAGCTGAATGAACCACCCTTTTTAGGGCCATGAAGTCCTGCTTGGTGCAGTTTCCCATCCAGGTGGTGATGCTCCCACGCACGATGCTCTCGATGGTGCAGGTGTAAAAGTTCCTGAGCACCTTGAGTGGGAGCTTGAAGTCTCTCAGCCACCTGAGGAGGTAGAGACGCTGTCTGGCCTTCTTCACAGTGATGTTTATGTGATGAGTCCAGGACAGGTCCTGTGAGATGGTCACTCCCAGGTATTTGAAAGTGTCCACTCTTTCCACCTCAGCACCACTGATGACAAGTGGATGTTCCAGAGGACAAGAACAATGTGCTGTGCTTATTTTAGCTTCTTTACTATTTTCTTATCATCCAGACCTGTCTGGGTGTTGAACCTCAATACTTTGAGTGAAAAGTTTCAAACTGTTGACATTAAATGTCTGGTCAAAAATTAGGGGTGGCTGTAGCTCAGTAGGTAGAGCAGGTCACCTACTGATAGGAAGGTCAGCGGTTCGAATCCTGGCTACTCCGGGCTGCGTGCCAATGTATCCTTGGGCAAGATACTTAACCCCAAATTGCTCTCCGACCGTTCTGTCGGAGTATGAATGCATGTGAATGTTAGGTAATTAAAAGCACTTAGCTTAGTAAAAATGGAAGTGCTTGTATGAATGTGAGTGCATGGGTGAATGTAAAACAGGTTGTATAAGCGCTTTGAGTGCTCATACTGAGTAGAAAAGCGCTATATAAGAACTAGTCCATTTACCATTTAGTCCCTCTGCTGCTTCCTGCTAAAGTCCACGATCAGTTCCTTTGTTTTGCTGACGTTGAGCAGGAGGTGGTTCTCCTGGCACCAGTTCTCCAGGCGGGAGACCTCTCTCCTGTAGGCTGTCTCCTCATTGTGAGAGATTAGTCCCACAACAGCAGTGTCGTCAGCAAACTTGATGATGACGTTGGACTCTGACGTGGCCTCGCAGTCATGGGTGTACAGTGAGTACAGCAGAGGGCTGAGCACACAGCCTTGGGGGGATCCAGTGTTGAGGGTGAGGGAGGATGAGGTGAGGTGACCCACTTGTACCACCTGTGGTCTGCTGGTCAGGAAGCTGTGAACCCACCTGCACAGGGATGGGCCCAGGCCCAGGTCCAGCAGCTTAGAGACCAGCCTGGAGGGAACTATGGTGTTGAATGCTGAGCTGTAATCTACAAACAGCACTCTCACATAGTTCCCCTTACCAGTGTCTATGTGTGAAAGGGTCTTGTGGAGGAGGAAGGATATGGCGTCATCTGTGGATCTGTCTGGCCGGTATGCAAACTGTAGTGGGTCGAGGGTGGTGGGCAGTGAGGAGGTGATGAATGTCTTGATGAGTCTTTCAAAACACTTCATCACCACAGAGGTGAGTGCTATGGGCCTGAAGTCATTGGGGCTGCTGGGGTGTGGTTTCTTTGGGACAGGGACTATGATGGACTTTTTAAAGCAGGTGGGAATCATACACAGTTTCAGTGAGAGGTTGAATATCAGTGTAAACACAGGTGCCAGCTGGTCAGCGCAGGTCTTAAGGACACGTCCACTAATACCGTCTGGTCCAGCCGCTTTCCTGGTGTTTACACGTCTAAACGCCCTCCTCACGTCGCGCTCCGTCACAGTGAGTGTCTCCGCCCCTCCGGCCGGGAGCGCAGCGGGCTGTCAGCTTCCCGACTCAAAGCGCGCAAAGAAGATGTTGAGTTCATCAGCCAGAGAAGCGTCGGCACTCACCGGGTGTGTGTGTGGTGCTTTGTAGTCCGTGATGGTGCGTAGTCCCTGCCACAGTCCCCTGGGGTCAGACTGTTGTAGTTGCTGTTCCAGTCTGCGGCCGTAGCGATGTTTAGCCTCTTTCACCGCTCTGCGGACGTTGTATGATGCAACCTTGTAGTCCTCCATGTTCCCAGAGGCGAGGCCGGAGTTGTAGGCAACGGTGCGGGACCTCAGGGCGTCGCGGACAGATTTATCCACCCACGGCTTCTGGTTGGGAAAAGTCCTGATGGTCCTCCTAAGTGAAGTGTCTTCAACAACTTTCCCAATAAATCCCACAACAGTTTCCGTAAACTCCTCGATGTCTCCGCCCGCGCTGCTGCGAAACATGTCCCAGTCGGTTGAATCCAACGCACCCTGCAGTGCGGCCTCTGTTTGATCAGACCACCGTGTCACTTCTCTCACAGCAGGGGGTTCCAGCCTGAGCCGTTGTTTGTATTTCGGCATGAGAAAGACAGAGGTGTGGTCAGACTTCCCAAAAGGCAGAAGAGGCTTTGCTTTGTAGCCATCTTTGAATGGAGAATAGCAGTGGTCTAGGGTCCTCTCTCCTCTGGTGGGGCAGTCGATGTGTTGAATCAACTCCGGTATCAGCTTTTTCAAGTTTGCACTGTTAAAGTCCCCGGCTACGATGAGAGCCGCATCACGCTGGTTAGCCTGATAGGTGGAAATCGCCTCATGTAGCTCGGATAGTGCAGTGTTTGTGTCCGCCTGAGGTGGAATATAGACGGCGCTGAAGATGACCGAAGTGAACTCGCGGGGCAGGTAGTGGGGACGGCATTTCAGGGTTAGGAGCTCCAGGTTAGGTGAACATGATTGTTTCAGAAGGACAACATTCCTACTGTCACACCAGTTGTTATTAATCATTAGGCACACACCTCCTCCTCTTGATTTTCCAGACTCACTCCTTCTGTCCATGCGATGAACACTGAAGAACTCCGACGGCTGTACGGCGTGGTCCGGTATGAGGGGGGTCAGCCATGTCTCCGTGAGACAGATGATGTTGCAGTCCCTTATGTCCCTCTGAAACTGTATCCTGGCCCTGAGTTCGTCCAGCTTGTTATCCAGTGACTGGACATTAGCCAACAGGATGCTCGGCAGTGGCGTTTGGTGCGCTCTGCGCCTCAGCCTCTCTCTTACGCCGGCTCTTTTCCCTCGGGGCCTTGTCCGTGACCTGGGTGCTCCGCGTCCTTTGTTTGAGCTGGCCCACTGGAAATGCTGGATCTCCCGAGGCCAAGTCGGGTCGGGAGAAAAAGTTGTCAGAATACAGCCAGAGTGCTGTATTCTGATATTAAAAAGAGTCTGTCTGTCATACGTGATATGACACAGAGCTGGCGGAATTATAAAGTCCAAAATTAGAGCTAAACCTAATATATACAAACAAAGCGTAGGAGCAGGTACGACGGCTGCTGACCTCACCAGCGCCATCTATTTAATGGTCACTGGTGGTATGACAGGAGGAAGGTGTAATTCGAGCCATTTCACACAGGTGTAAAAGTTTGAGAAAAAAAACAGTTAAAAGAGTTAAAGAAAAAAGTTGAAAAGAATAAAAGAGTTTAAAGAAAAATAGGCAAAACGAATAGCAGGTGATGAGTCCGGGTGGGATACTGGCCAACCCACTGAAAATACCTATTCATGGGGTTTTCAGGTTTAGAGGGCCTTTGGTTTTTTTGAAATCTAAAGCAGAACATTTGTCTTTTACTCATATCCTTTGGAAAGTTGAGCGGCGTAGACAGTGACGCGTCTGTCTACGGCTCCCGGTAGAAAAGTTGATGGAGTAAACACTTGTGGTCTTTGAGGTTCTTATCACGAACCTTGATCTCAGAAATCCATAAAAGCAACTAAAACCCTTTGAAAGCCTCAAGAGATTTTTGTAATAAAACATAAAAGATAAAAAAAAGAGAGAATATAAGAAATGAAGAATAAAGAGACAAAGATATAAAGAGTTTTTTGTAATAAAATATAAAATTTTTTAAAAAAGAGAAAATATAAATGGTACCTTGTTAACATTGTTTTTGTTGTTGCAGTTTGGACTGACTGACTGACTAAATGACTGATGACACTGGGTGTAGAAAAGGGGCTAAAAAAGACGGGTTAAACTTCAAAATAACCGGTGATGTAAAATTATTTTAGTGTAAACTTTTAAGCACAGATATTAAGCTGAAAGCAGATTTAAAGGAGAGACGTCTCCATTTAAAATTAGGCTAAAAATAGGTGTTTGACTCAACAGAAACGAAGAGATTTGTCAAGTAATCCTAAAATCTGATCACACGGGAACAAAAATGGTTGATAATAATAATCTCTAGAGAGAAACTGATAATCTCAAATTGTGTGTGCAGATCATGTATCTGGAAGCAGCAACAAATAACAGATCAGCCACTGCTCTTATATTTTTTTTGAAAGCAGTAGAGAAGTACGGTTGGCCATCAAGGTAAGTTCTGTCAGCCTGTGTATCTCTCTCTCTCTCTCTCTCTCTCTCTCTCTCTCTCTCTCTCTCTATATATATATATATATATATATATATATATATATATACGGGGCCTCCTGCCACGGGAGGAGGCCCCGTGGTTAGACCCAGGACACGCTGGAGGGATTATATCTCTCGGCTGGCCGAGAGATGAGCTGGAGGAGGTGGCTGGGGAGAGGGAAGCCTGGGCTTCTTTGCTTAGGTTCCTGCCCCCGCAACCCGGCCCCAGATAAGCGGGAGAGAATGGATGGATGGATAGTTTATGTTTGCACTATGAAAAGTTTGTTACTCTTCCCTTAGGGTCAGGGGTGATGAAGGTGTTGAAAATGTGGCGATAGCTGAAACCATGTTCAGTGTAAAAGGGACAGGCAGAGGTAGTTTCATTACAGGAAAAAGTGTTCACAATCAAAGGTTAGTATTTATATATAATTAAATGTAAATAATATATATAATTAACTGGTTACTGTCATTTAGGATTTCTATATTTTATGTTTGTAACAACAATCACAATCATGCACATAAACAGTGCAAAGTTTTCAGGATTATATAAAGACTGTGTAAACTTGCCAACTTGGTGTTGGCTCTCACTGCGGTATTGTATCACTTCCTGTTCCTGTTTCGGAGCACAGTGTTTTGCTGTCTGTTAGCTGTTATATCTGTATAACTAGATTTATCTGGATAATAACATATTTTAGTGTAATCTTCACCTACTTTAAATAGCATACTCTTTGCTGAATCACCTGTATTCACATTACTCACTTTATTTGTTTTTAGAAATTCGCTAGCTTAGCTCAGCTAGTAGCTTAGCCCTTAGCCGACTCACTACCAGCATGGCTTCTTCTCCTGTCTCTCCTGCACTTTCCTGCTCTGGGTGTCACATGTTTAGTTACTCCTCGGCCTCCTTTAGCAGTAACGGTACTTGTAATAAATGTAGTCTGTTTGTAGCTCTGGAGGCCAGGCTTTCTGAACTGGAGACTCGGCTCCGCACCCTGGAAAATCCTACATCTAGCCAGGCCCCTGTAGCGGGTGCGGACCATGGTAGCTTAGCCGCCGTTAGCTCTCCCCCAGCAGATCCCGAGCAGCAGGGAAAACAGGCCAGCTGGGTGACGGTGAGGAGGAAGCGTAGTCCTAAGCAGAAGCCCCGGGTACACCACCAACCTGTTCACGTCTCTAACCGTTTTTCTCCACTCGGCGACACACCCGCCGAGGAACAAACTCTGGTTATTGGTGACTCTGTTTTGAGAAACGTGAAGCTAGAGACACCGGCGACCATAGTCAAATGTCTTCCAGGGGCCAGAGCAGGCGACATTCATGGAAATTTGAAACTGCTGGCTAAGGCTAATCGTAGATTTGGTAAGATCGTTATTCACGTCGGCAGTAATGACACCCGGTTACGCCAATCGGAGGTCACTAAAATTAATATTGACTCGGTGTGTAACTTTGCAAAAACAATGTCAGACTCTGTAGTTTTCTCTGGGCCCCTCCCCAATCAGACCAGGAGCGACATGTTTAGCCGCATGTTCTCCTTGAATCGCTGGCTGTCTGAGTGGTGTCCAAAAAATGACGTGGGCTTCATAGATAACTGGCAAAGTTTCTGGGGAAAACCTGGTCTTGTTAGGAGAGACGGCATCCATCCCACTTTGGATAGAGCAGCTCTCATTTCTAGAAATCTGGCCAAATTTATTAACCCTCCTAAAAACTGACTACCCAGGGTTGAGACCAGGAAGCAGATTTGCAGTCTTACACGCCTCTCTGCAGCTTCTCTCCTCCTGCCATCCCCCCAAAACCCCATCCCCATAGAGTCGGTGCCTGCTCCCAGACCACCAAAAACCAAAGCTAAAATCAGCAAAAAGCTATTTAAGCATAAAAATTCAAAAACAATAAATAATACAGCTTCATCAACTGCACCAAAAAATAAAACAATTAAATGTGGATTGTTAAACATTAGGTCTCTCTCTTCCAAGTCCCTATTAGTAAATGATTTAATAATTGATCAACGTATTGATTTATTTTGCCTTACAGAAACCTGGTTACAGCAGGATGAATATGTTAGTTCAAATGAATCAACACCCCCGAGTCACAGTAACTGTCAGAATGCTCGAAGCACAGGTCGAGGAGGAGGATTAGCTGCAATCTTCAATTCCAGCTTATTAATTAATCAAAGACCCAGACAAAGTTTTCATTCTTTTGAAAGCCTGACTCTTAGTCTTGTCCATCCTAATTGGGAAAATCAAAAACCTGTTTTATTTGTTATTATCTATCGTCCACCTGGTCCTTACTCAGAGTTTCTGTCTGATTTCTCAGACTTTTTATCTGATTTAGTGCTCAGTTCAAATAAAATAATTATAGTGGGTGATTTTAACATCCATGTAGATGCTGAGAATGACAGCCTCAACACTGCATTTAATCTATTGTTAGATTCAATTGGCTTCTCTCAAAATGTAAAGGAGCCCACCCACCACTTTAATCATACTCTGGATCTTGTCCTAACATATGGCATAGAAACTGAAGACTTAACAGTATTCCCTGAAAGCCCCCTCCTGTCTGATCATTTCTTAGTAACATTTACATTTACTTTAATGGATTACACAGCAGTGGGGAATACGTTTTATTACAGTAGAAGTCTTTCTGAAAGTGCTGTAACTAAGTTTAAGGATCTAATTCCTTCATTGTTATGCTCTTCAGTGCCATGTGCCAACACAGTGCAGAGCAGCTACCTAAACTCTGCTCCCAGTGAGGTCGATTATCTTGTCAATAGTTTTACATCCTCACTGCGTATAACTTTGGATACTGTGGCTCCTCTGAAAAGGAAAGCTTCAAATCAGAAGTGCCTGACTCCGTGGTATAATTCACAAATGCACAGCTTAAAGCAGATAACCCGAAAGCTGGAGAGGGAATGGCGTCTCACTAAATTAGAAGATGCTCATTTAGCCTGGAAAAAGAGTTTGTTGCTCTATAACAAAGCCCTCCGTAAAGCTAGGACATCTTACTATTCATCATTAATTGAAGAAAATAAGAACAACCCCAGGTTTCTTTTCAGCACTGTAGCCAGGCTGACAAAGAGTCAGAGCTCTGTAGAGCCGAGTATTCCTTTCACGTTAACTAGTAGTGACTTCATGGATTTCTTTACAAATAAAATTTTAGACATTAGAGAAAAAATTATTCATAACCATCTCAAAGATTATTCTTCATGTTCGGCTGCTTTCAGCACTGCTGGTATTTGTTTAGACTCTTTTGCTCCAGTTGATCTTTCAGAGTTAACTTCAATAGTTACTTCCTCCAAACCAGCAACATGTTTATTAGATTCCATTCCTACTAGACTGTTCAAAGAAGTCTTTCCAATTATTGATGCTTCAATCTTAAAAATGATCAATCAGTCTTTATTAGTTGGCTATGTACCACAGACCTTCAAGGTGGCTGTAATTAAACCTCTACTTAAAAAGCCATCACTGACCCAGCTGTCTTACCTAATTATAAGCCAATCTCCAACCTTCCTTTTCTCTCAAAGACTCTTGAAAGAGTAGTTGTAAAACAGCTAACTGATCATTTGCAGAGGAACGGTTTATTTGAAGAGTTTCAGTCAGGTTTCAGAATTCATCACAGTACAGAAACAGCATTAGTGAAGTTTACAAATGATCTTCTTACAGCCTCTGACAGTGGACTCATCTCTGTGCTTGTCCTGTTGGACCTCAGTGCAACTTTTGATACTGTTGACCATAACATTTTATTACAGAGATTAGAGCTTGCTATAGGTATTAAAGGTACTGCACTGCAGTGGTTTGAATCATATTTATCTCATAGACTCCAATTTGTTCATGTAAATGGGGAGTCTTCTTCACACACTAAGGTTAATTATGGAGTTCCACAGGGTTCTGTGCTAGGACCAATTTTATTTACATTATACATGCTTCCCTTAGGCAGTATTATTAGAAAGCATTACATCAATTTTCATTGTTATGCAGATGATACTCAGCTTTACCTATCAATGAAGCCAGATGACACACATCAATTAATTAAACTGCAGGAATGTCTTAAAGACATTAAGGCCTGGATGACCTCTAATTTCCTGCTTCTAAATTCAGATAAAACTGAAATTCTTGTACTCGGCCCCACAAATCTTAGAAACATGGTGTCTAACCAGATACTTACTCTGGATGGCATTTCTTTGGCCTCCAGTAACACTGTGAGAAATCTTGGAGTCATTTTTGACCAGGATATGTCCTTCAATGCACATATTAAACAAATATGCAGGACCGCTTTTTTGCATTTGTGCAATATTTCTAAAATTAGAAACATCCTTTCTCAGAGTGATGCTGAAAAGCTAATTCATGCATTTATTACTTCTAGGGTGGACTATTGTAATTCATTATTATCAGGCTGTCCTAAAAGCTCCCTGAAAAGCCTTCAGCTGATCCAAAATGCTGCAGCTAGAGTACTGACAGGGACTAGAAAGAGAGAGCATATTTCTCCCATATTGGCTTCTCTTCATTGGCTCCCTGTTAAATCTAGAATAGAATTTAAAATTCTTCTCCTCACATACAAGGTCTTGAATAATCAGGCACCATCTTATCTCAAAGACCTCATAGTACCATATCACCCCAATAGAGCACTTTGCTCTCAGACTGCTGGCTTACTTGTGGTTCCTAGGATACTTAAGAGTAGAATGGGAGGCAGAGCCTTCAGCTTTCAGGCACCTCTTCTGTGGAACCAGCTTCCAGCTTGGATTC
The DNA here is from genome assembly GCF_007364275.1 of Archocentrus centrarchus. NCBI lineage: Eukaryota > Metazoa > Chordata > Actinopteri > Cichliformes > Cichlidae > Archocentrus > Archocentrus centrarchus. Next base: position 603,887 of record NC_044346.1, read on the forward strand.
GGGAGACAGACACCCTCTCTATTTTTAAGATTAGGCTTAAAACTTTCCTTTATGATAAAGCTTATAGTTAGGGCTGGATCAGGTGACCCTGAACCATCCCTTAGTTATGCTGCTATAGGCCTAGTCTGCTGGGGGGTTCACATAATGCACTGTTTCTCATTCACCTTATTTACTTTGTTTATACTCCACTCTGCATTTAATCATTAATTGATATTAATCTCTGGCTCTCTTCCACAGCATGTCTTTCTCTCCCCTCAGCCCAACCGGTCACAGCAGATGACTGCCCCTCCCTGAGCCTGGTTCTGCTGGAGGTTTCTTCCTGTTAAAAGGGAGTTTTTCCTTTCCACTGTCGCCAAGTGCTGCTCATAGGGGGTCGTTTTGACTGTTGGGTTTTCTCTGTATTATTGTAGGGTTTTTACCCACAATACAAAGCGCCTTGAGGCGACAGTTTGTTGTGATTTGGCGCTATATAAATAAAATTGAATTGAATTGAATTGAATTAAAAACAAAAGTTGCCTCTTAAAAAAAAAAAAAAATAGGTACCTTTCCTATACTAGTAAGTCAATCATAAATTTTCTTTTTCTTTGTAATTAAGTTTTTTTTATTGTTTACATTGTCTGATACAGAATTGAGCGCTTGTGGCGAGATGTGTGGACCAGTGTAACACAACTGTACTATGAGGCACTTCACAGCCTGGAGGAGGACGGCCTTCTGGATTTGTCCAATGCGGTTCATATGTTTTGTGCACATTACGTGTTCCTCCCTCGGCTGGCAGATGCACTGCACACTTTCACTGAAGCGTGGGACAATCATCCTTTGACGTCTGAGAGTGGACTTACCCCAAACCAGCTGTGGGTTATGGGACACATGCAAAACCCAGCTGATGAAAGAGAGGAAGACTTGCAGGTTTGTTTGACACTCTTTACCACTCATTTTTTCTTGTCTCCAATCTTAATTTATGTATTTTTATTCAATGGCAGAACCTGGAACTGTTTGGCACTGACTGGGAGACATTTGATGGCATCAGACAAGAACCCCATTCAGCTCCCAGAAACTCCATGCCCTCTATCTCCTGCTGGATTAGAATCTATGACATCTGTCATCAATCCCCTTGCGCCATCACAATCATATGGCAGAGACCTGTATGTAGTAATGGTCCAATATATTGAAAATCAGGGAGCAGTCTTCTGACTGGTCGCTCCCACTCATGATTGATTCTTGTTAGCATGCCAGAAGTCCAGCTGATTAGATTTGTATTTTGAAACACAGTTGAAATTCAAACCTTCAGATTTTGTGTGGAACAACAATATTTATTTTTAATAAATATTTAAAACTTAACAGCCATTTGTTTTTATTATACGTCAAATATTTTATATGAATTTCTCTTTTCAGTCTCAAAGCAACAAACAGAAGGGCTCAATAATACAACTTTATACACCAACATCATTTTCTATGAAACTACCTGCTGAACACAGTTTATTTCATTTCATCCCCCTATCAACTTTATCTTTAAATGTGCAGTGAAGCCAATACAGTAAACATCAAGAGAATCCTGTCATCATCAAATGGGAAAAGAAGAACAAGCTATGAATCAGGGGAGCAGCCGCTGACTGACTTTTTTTTTGTTAGTGTTGAGAAGATAAAGCTCAGATTAGCTAAGTCGTGCACAAATCTTTGCATCCCTTTTAATTAAGGTGACATTAAAATCATCAATGAAACATGCATTGTTAGTACAGTTTCTTTTGCCTTTGGGTCAATTCCAATTGAAAATGCACTTAGAAAACCAAATCTCCCTGCAGCTACCTCTGCAGTAAAATCTGTCCTGACTAATTCCAGTAAGGATAGCAGAATATTTCAGACCCTGTCAAAAGATTGCCCATACTGGATGGCTGTTTTTATGATGCTTTGGAATTCAGCTAATGTAGTCAAGTGAGCCACTGGAAATGTTATTCTGCGACTGCATGCACTGACCATTGGAAAACAAACAGCATGGGAGTTGCAGTCATGATCAAATCTAACAGATATGATGAAATCCTTTTTTTCACTAGGAAGAAGAGGCTAATGCGCCTGTCCAGTGATCCACTGCATGACTCGTCCAACTGTCAGTGGGTGTGGGCCCTCACTTTCCTCTGTCTGGTGGTCTTGTTCTTAATAATTTAAAACAAAAAAAGAAAAAGTTTTCGGGATTGGAGGAGGGATAAACAAAGAAATATGTGTTATCTGTCCCTTGTGGTTACACATTTTTCTATAGACAGGCCTCCAACAACAAACATTGTTACATTACAGTACATGAAAAGCAAAAAAAAAGTAGTGAACCAGATCAAACATACCACAATCCTCTGTTTCTTGTAGGAAGTCTTGGAAAAAATTCATGATGTTCGCTTCTCGGGTGTACTTCATGGAGCCCCTCTCACTGAAAACTGGCTGGTACTTCTCAAGGATAAATGCTGCATCCACCTTTTGAAAAGTGGGTTTAGATGTACACTGGATTTCTAGCATTCAACATAAAATATGTTCAGTGAAAAAGAAAAAAAAAGGATCCAGAATCATTTAACTACCTTATCATCTTCAGTTGGTACAAACAGTGGCAGACAGATATCTGGGTGTGCTTCCATAACCTGGAGCAGGCCATACAGCTGCAGGCCTTTTCTCAGTTGGTCAAGCATTGGGATAACCCTGATGGTTGAGTGAAGCACAATAGACCTGGAAATGTGTAAACAGTTCAGTACCAGCATTCTAAGCATAACTGGAGATAGTTTCTCAAATTGTACGTTAAATTTTGTCACTTGGCATGAGACAGTTGCAATGTCTACAGTCCCTGACAGAAGTTCTATCGCTTATCCATGTTGTGGAAACAAAAGCTCATAACCTGACTTTAAATTCATCCATTGGTTTTAGAAATGACTCATATGAAAGCTGAAACCCTCCCAAATGAGGTTTAATTTACGAAAATAAATTTGCTTCACTGCAGAAATATTGATCATTTAATGAACACAGAGAGGTCAGATTTTGGCAAGACAAAAGTTTTGTCGCCCACAGAAAGTAATGAGAAAATCAAACAAATAATTTACTTCAAATACAAAGATATGTTTCATAACATTGGTGAATGAAGTTGTGGTGCTATTAGAGCCATATTTAATATTTTGTGTGACTTCCATGAGCTTGAAGGACTGCATCCATGCGGTTCGACAATGATTCATACAATTTATTGATGAAGTCATCAGGAATAGCAAAGAATGCAGTCTTACATGCCTCCCAGAGTTCATCAAGATTCTTTGGTTTTGTCTTCCAAGCTTCCTCTTTCATCCTACCCCAAACATGCTCAATGATGTTCATGTCTGGTGACTGGGCTGGCCAGTCCTGGAGCACCTTCATCTTCTTCGCCTTGAGGAACTTTGATGTAGAGATGGATGTATGAGATGGAGCACCATCCTGCTGCAAAATTTGACCCCTTTTATGATTGGGAATGTAAGAGGTAGCTAATACTTCTTGATATTTTAGGCTATTGATATTGCCTTCCACCTTGCAAATGTTTCGCACACCCCCATACTGAATGTAACCCCAGACCATGATCTTTCCACCACCAAGCTTAACTGTTTTCTGGGTGAATCTTGGATCCATACGGGCTCCAGTAGGTCTCCTGCAGTATTTGAGGTGGCTGTGGTGTAATTCAACTGAAGATTCATCTGAGAAATCCACCTTCTGCCACTTTTCCAGCGTCCATCTGTTTGGCAGGCTGTGGGCCTTGGCAAATGCCACACGGTTTTTTAATTGCCTTTTGTTTAGTGCTGGCTTCTGGGCACTGATTCGACCATGGAGGCCATTTCGAGACAGAATCCTACAAACTGTTCTAGTTGACACAGGGACTTGAGGTGACCAGGCCTGGTGGAGCTCTGCTGCAGTGGAAAAGGGGCTGGCTTTGGATTTTCTAACCAACAAACGTTCCTCCTGAGCAGTTGTCTTGCGGGGTCTGCCAGACCTGGGCTTGTCAAAAACATCTCCAGTCTCTTCAAACCTTTTTTAAATTATTTGTACTTGACGCTGAGACACATTAAAGGTGCCAGACACCTCTGCAGTGGATCTGGTCTTCAGCCTCTTGATATTCAAGGCTTTGGTCACAGGGTGGATTTTTGGCATGTTGTCAGAAGTCAAGACCGATGATCTTTGTGCACATCTCTGGGTCCAGGAGGACAGTCATCAATAGGAGAGCTCTTTGACGTGAGGAGCGTTAGGCCTTATGCATGCTCAGTCACAGGATCAGTGAAGAACCAGATCACATTAGAGGGTCAAAGGTCAAAGAACTCCCAGGCAGAAAGCAATTGATTTCAATGTTTTAATTTCAGTTATGCTATGTTCAGTAGTGTGACTCAACTACTATTGTAAGGCCGCCCCTACAGGGGCCAGAATTTTGTGGTTTTAAGAGTATAATTTGTTTAATGCTTCCTCCAACACTAACTATTGTTCTCTTATAAATTCCCATGAGGCCTCAGGGGGACACGCCCTGATTTCAGTTTAGACAACCAAAGATTACAAACCTGCAGTGAGCTGCATGTAAGCAACAAGCAATGGTGTTGTGAGTATGACCTGTGACCCTAAAAGTATCTACGTTTTGACTAAAGACTGTCCAAAACATTTTTATTTTTATTTTGTTTGTTTTGTGGTGAAAATCCCACTGCAGGGGTTTAGATTTAAAAGCATAGAATTACACAAAATAAAAAAAAAAAAAACAGTTAAAGCCTCTATTTCACTGCTGAACTAGTAAGAACTGCTGATGTTGTTTTAGGTCAAGGTTATGCATTTTTTTCCCCTTCACAATTTAGTAACTTGAAGTTTATGAAGCCATATTTTCTCTGCCATAATTATGCTTCTCTTTGGGGTACAGACCCTTACAGAATAAATATAATTTTGAGTCCAGTAGAATCCTTTGAAATGATTTTGATTGTCGATCTCTCTAAGATATTTTATTTCCCCAGATTTTCATGCTAAAGGAGTCAGAATTGAACAGTAATTTTATAGACAAACTTACCCAAGAGCTGTTTAAAACTAGAGAACTTTAAAATGATTATTTTTAGATATTTTGAGAATCATCCCATGTTTTGTTTTTTGTTTTGTTGTGTTCTTTTTGTTCCACTCAAATTTTAATTTAAAGACATTAATTGGTGTTTTACATTCTCTGATGAGTTTGAGACCAAAAGGCAAAAGTTAACTTTACAATTGGATGAAAAATGAGACAGCTGACACTGAGCTTGTAAAAAAAACAAAAAACACAAACACTTGCAATGAAGAAGCAGCTTACACACACACACACACACACTCACTCACTCATACACTCACTCACTCACCCACTCATAGACAGACAGAAACTCATATTAGCTTTTTGCTTAATCTGACATTTAACTCTAGGTGCATTAAATCAGGTTCACTTGGTGGATTGAATCCACCAATTAGTAAACTAGTGGTATATGAAAATTGCAAGCTCATTTTCTCAGGCTGATTAACAAAATAAAAGATTTATAACTAAAAGCCACTGAATAAATACATCTTTAGAATATTTGTGGGCATTTTGATGTCCTGTCTTAGTTTGTGCAAATTCAATTATTGACCCACAGACCTGCAGTTCATGGTATTTTGTTTAATTGACAGGGAAAAATTGGAACTTTCTTCACTGGACTTTTTCCACAGGTACCTGAGATCATACCTGAAACGATGACGGCCAGATGTGAATAGCTGATGTCTAATGAGGTGCAAGGATGCATCTCCAGAGACAAGTGCTGATTACTGTGGTTTGAACATCCATGGCTTTGGTGAATATGAGTAGGCTGTGCTGAAGGCTGAAAGAAGGCTGCATATATAACTATCACCTGTGCACTGATCAGTGATCATTTCTTTATGTTTGCAGTAAGATTTTCATCATGGAACTGGATTTGATCCTGAAGGGATGCAATCCACATGTTTTTTAATGAATTTCAGCAAATTATCAGATAGTGACTGTTTCATGTTACTGTTTGTCATGTGGGCCAATTGATATGCAGAATTTACTTTGGACTGACTAAATTTAAATGCTAATCCACTTTACTGAACAACATTGACACATGAAAGACTAATGCTTGTTTTCTTTTTGTTTTTCAGGCCATAAGAAAGTATAGAAAGTAGGCACATCCATTATAAGTATGACATTATTAAACCCTGTCTTAATTCTTTGCTAAATTCACAATCACAATAGTATGAGATTAGTTTTCACAGGAATCCTCTTCTGGCTCTTAACATCAGTGCAGTCCTGGCTGACCACCCGAGGTCAGGCTGGTGAAGTTGAGGTCAGAAATGTCTGACCTCAAAAGGGGGATTGTTGGAAATGAGTTTTTATGAAGTTTCATGAGGTTCATGGTATATGCTACATATATATCTTATGTACATTCACTTCCCTGAGAAATTGGTCTGGAAAATAACATAACTGATTAAAATACACAAGTACATAATGTTTTAGGTCAGAATGTTCCTGCTATGTTGCCATTGTATCAATAACAGAAGCACGGACTCCGGAGTGGTCAACGAGACTAAACATGATAAAGGAACACTTGGAGGAAGAAGCAGCTGTGGAATCCTTTTTCTCTGTCTTGCACACTTCTTGTTTTGTATCATGATGTAAAAAGACTGATAAGCTGTGACTACATGAAACTGTAAGCTGAATTAGAATGTGCCAGTACTTCATGCCATCTCACATGGGCATGGCATGCAGTCTGACCCAGATTAAACTGTTTGAAATGGTTTTCTTAAATTTAATAATTGGACTCCTTATTCCGTTGTTTGCTGTCATTCCTGTTTAATAAACGAACATGCCGGAACCTGGGGGGATAGGCTGGTTTTTCAGGTTCCTTCACTGCTCAGTTTCACACAGAGGACGCACTGATTACGCAGGGAGTTTGTGGAGTCATGTGAAAACAAACCCCATAGTGCCATATACCCACGTGTCAGGAATTTTATTGGCTATACATCTGTCAATTTAGATTTTGGGTCAGAGTTGACCAATAAGAATGATTGGCGGACATTTGGGGACATGTCCAGAGAAGTCAGATGACGCTGTCTGCTTATTACTGGCTCTGGAAAACCCATTTCATAACACGATTGGCCAAATGAGGTGTCAATCAAATTCTGAGGGTCTAGTCTGTCATATAAAAGCATCGTAAGGGTGAACTGCAGCGTTACTGTGACGCTATGAGGCTTCAAAGTCAAAAAGCACTACACAGGGCCCCTGGGCGGGCCCTTGCCAGTTAAGGGGTTTAATTGAAGAAAAAAAGAAGAACCCCAGGTTAGTTTTCAGCACTGTAGCCAGGCTGACAAAGAGTCAGAGCTCTGTAGAGCCGAGTATTCCTTTCACTTTAACTAGTAGTGACTTCATGAATTTCTTTACAAACAAAATTTTAGACATTAGAGAAAAAAGTATTCAACATCATATAGATGATGTTGATGCTTTTAGGTGTATCATAGTCCTCCCACATCTCCAACATCCAGAGGGCCACGGACCCGATGACCATATATCAACTCGAATCGTGAAAATGTTGAGCTCTGGGCACCTCATGGAAAGCAAAAAGCAAAAATGGCAACCACTTATCCCAGTCCTTTCCTGTATCTGAGACAAATTTCCTTAACATGGAGATCAAGGTTTTACTAAAACGCTCAACAAGGCCCATCAGTCTGAGGGTGGTAGGGGTGGTTCTTACTTTTTTAATCCCTAAGAGCTGATAAACCTGTGTGAGTGTTCAGCTCATGAAGTTTGTTCCCTGATCTGTCAGAACCTCTCAGGGGATCCCAATTTGACTAAAAAACTTTAGCATAGCTGTAGCTACTTGCTTAGCTGTGACCTCTCTCAGTGGGTAGGCTTCGGGATACCTAGTTGCATAGTCACATATAAACAAAATAAACTTGTTTCTTGTCTGACTGCGTTCAACTGGTCCCACTATATCCACAACAATATCTTCAAAGGGTGTGGAAATAACAGGGAGAGGAATGAGGGGGACGGGTGTTGTATATACTTTCCAGATCTAAACTGACATTCTGGGCATGATTTACAGTATTCTTTCACTTGGGTATACACTTTTACTTATTCTGTGCAAAGTTTTCATAAAACGCAAATGGCCAGCCCGCGGGATAGTATGCCCCACCTTCATCACCTCGGCCCTTGAATTTTCAGGAAGCACAAGCTGTTTACCCTCATCAGCCTGTCTAGATAGGAGCCAATTTTCCATGACAAAATGCTCAGAAAGCAAGCTAGAGTTAGCTGCAACTTTCTTAAAACATTCAGCTAGTGTGGAATCATTTTTCTGCTGGAGTGATATTTTGCAAGGCAAAGAGAAATCATCATCATCTAATTCTGGAGCCCCAATCTCTTGCTCTGAATGCTCTGCTGACTAAAGTAGCAACTCCTCAACCTGCTCTCTTTGTCTCTCCAACCTTTCTTCCTGTGTGGCACTTGCAACATTATCTACTTGCTCATCCTGAAATGGCATCAGCTTGAGTGTGTCACCAGTGTTAGTTTCTGAAGTGATGGACTCACACCTGACACTAGCTGGCAAAAAAGGATTAGCAATAGCAGGATTTAGCTCTACAGGTTCTGGCTGAAGTAACCCTGGGTTTTCAGCTATTTCCAGCACCCCCGACAGCCTTGCTCTAGCCCTGGTCACAATCCCACACAACTTACTCTTGCTTTCCTGGATGACACCTAACAAAATGGGCAAATCAGTCCCCAGCAGAACAGGATATGGCAACTCAGGAGCTACCCCTACTTTGATAAGGTATGGCTGGTTATAAACTTCAGTGTAGACCTCAGCAGTTGGCACCTCCAAACTCTTTTGTAGCTGTTGGGTCCATGGCCACAAAAGCACTTCTAGCATTTCCTGTCAACAGTGGAATGAGTCAAACTGGCCACTGTGGCCAACTATAGACCTCAGCCAGTCTCTCAAAGGCAGCAAGATAATGCTCAATGTCATAAGTGTCTTCTAATCTTTGCAATTTTGGGTCTCCAACTGGAACTCAACTTCCTGCTGGTGACGGCTGACCGGTCCGGGTGGCCTCCAGGTCGAGTTGGCGCTGTGTCACCTGATGTGACAGGACACTGAGTTTCTGCTCCTGCTTATTTGTCTCCTTTTCTTGTCTTTTGTCTCTCTCCAGTTTAACTTGCATAAAACTCTCAAACATTGAGAAACATTGTTGTACTAATTAACAGCTACACCTATATGTTATTATTTATAGGGTGCAATAAACTGATCTAAATCTCAATGTGTACTGCACTGCATATACGCAAAATGTGTATGCCGCCATACTGTGCAGTGTTTGTCAAAAGAAGAAGAAGAAGAAGAAACAGCCTTTATTGTCCCACAGAGGGGAAATTTGGGAATAACAGCAGCCGCAGTTATTATAAATATAAATATAATAATTTACACTATTAAGAATATATATTTATATATATATATATAAAATCAACAAACAAGATTAACCTTAATACTACTAATAATAACAATACTACTAATAATAATAAAACTATATACAATGTACATGATGTGCCTGTGTGTTGAACCTTAACAGGCCGGACTATTTACAGTATATTATATATTATCCTACAATGAGTAGGTTATTGTGGTTTTTGTTGGGAGCAGTGATGGTTATACAGTCTTACAGCTGCTGGGAGGAAGGATCTGCGGTAACGCTCCTTTGTGCATTTAGGATGCAGCAGTCTGTCACTGAAGGAGCTCTCCAGCTCAGCAACAGCTTCATGCATGGGGTGGGAGACCTTGTCCATCAGTGATGTTATTTTGGTCAGAGTTCTTCTGTCTCCCACCACCTGCACTGAGTCGAGAGGACATCCTAGGACAGAGCTGGCTTTCCTGATGAGCTTGTCTATCAGCTTCCTCTCAGCTGTAGACAAGCTGCTGCTCCAACATACTGCTACATAGAAGATGGCTGATGCCACCACAGAGTCAAACCTGTTAAAGAACTGGTTCAGGTTGTTCGCCCACTCTACAGTAAGTCTCCCACAACCCTAGGGCTTGGTTTGTGGCCTGAAATTGAGTTCAAACTCCTCCAAACCCCACTGATGTTGCTCTGCTGTAGCTGGTCCTCCATCTTCTTCCTGTAGATGTTTTTTCCATCCCTGATTTTCCTTCTCAGATCCTTCTGCACGGCTCTCAGCTCCTCCTTATTTCCTGATCTAAAGGCTCTCTTCTTCTCCTTCAGGAGAGCCTTTATTTCAGAGTTGATCCAGGGTTTGTTGTTTGAAAAACACCGTACCCTCCTGGTGGGCACAGTGTTTTCCACGCAGAAATTGATGTAATCAGTGATGCAGTCCGTGATGCTGTCGATGTCCTCCTCATGAGGGGCACAAAGCTCTTCCCACACAGTGGAGCTAAAGCAGTCTCTCAGAGCTTCTTCAGTCTCCTCAGACCATTTCTTCACTGTGTGTGTCACAACTGGTTCTCTGTGTACCAAGGGTTTGTACACAGGTTGGAGATGAACCAGGTTGTGATCTGAGCCCCCCAGGGGAGGCAGAGGTGATGAGCTGTATGCCTCCTTGATGTTGGCATACAGTAGATCCAGTGTGTTGGTATTTCTGGTGTGGCAGGCGACATTCTGGGTGAAGGTGGGGAGAGTGGAGGACAGGGAGACTTGGTTAAAGTCCCCTGAGATCAGAAAGAGGGCCTGTGGGTGCTGTGTTTGGAGTCTGCTGGTGGTAGCATGGAGGACATCGCAGGCTTCAGCAGCGTTAGCAGAGGGCGGCACATACACAGTTATCACAATAACATGTGAAAACTCCCGAGGAAGATAGTACGGCCTCATACTAACAGCGAGCAGTTCAATGTCCTTACTGCAGAGCGTCTCTTTGATGGTTAGATGTCTGGAGTTGCACCATCTATCGTTGACAAACACAGCCAGACCCCCGCCCCTCTTCTTACCACTCTCCTTGGTTCTGTCGGCACGGATCAAATGAAAGCCGTCCATGTTTATGTGTGAGTCCGGGCAAAAAAATTATTGCTGGTATTTATATTGTTTGTAAATCACTTGTTGACCTATAATCTGTCAAGTGTGGTGGCCCACCCTTTGTGCTTTCATAAAGAACATTTCTGTCACATGTCAAAAGCTGCAATCAGTTGACAACTTAGCAACTTTGATTTAGCGACTTTTCAGATAATGCATTAAAAATAACATTGGAAATCACTTTTTGGTACAACACTGGAAACCTGAAAACTCTGCTGCCGCCGTGCTTTGTGTACATACAGTGCTCGTACTGTGTCCCTTCATATGCTACAGCACTGAGGGGGACCCCCTCCCCAACCTTACCTCGATCCGTTCTTTATTCGTTCTTTTGAGACAGCCAACAACGAGTTTTCTTACAAAAAAGTTGCCAACAGTTCTGGCCACCAATCACCAGCTTACGCACAAATATATGGGCCAGCATAGATGAAAACACACCAGGAACATGTAAAAGTAATGTACATAACTTCTGAATAAAATTTTTGATTCAGCTTTTTGGAGCAATTCAACAACTTCCTTGTTGAATTTATCTCCAGCGGCTTTGGCTGCTGGAGATTTTAGTGATGTGTCATTCCCAAAAGAGCCGGCTCTAAGAGCCAATGCATGGTAGCGAATCAGAAGAGCCGATTCCCCAATTTCTTATTAGCTCTGCTTACACACCTGAGGACAGGGGCAGAATTGATGGGCACATCATGCAACAAGTCACACAGGGGCACTTGGGATTACAGGTGCTGGTCATAAAATTAGAGTATCATGAAAAAGTTGATTTATTTCAGTAATTCCATTCAAAAAGTGAAACTTGTATATTATATTCATTCATTGCACACAGACTGATATATTTCAAATGTTTTTTTTAATTTTGATGATTTTAACTGACAACTAATGAAAACCCCAAATTCAGTATCTCAGAAAATTAGAATACTGTGAAAAGGTTCAATATTGAAGACACCTGGTTCACTTTTTGAATATTACTGAAATAAATCAACTTTTTCATGATATTCTAATTTTATGACCAGCACCTGTATACTATTATGTTAAAGCAGAGAGGGAGATAGATGTTCCACCAGGGGATCAGCGCAACACTACTCGCTGGCCTCCATTCATGCACAGATAAAAAGAAAACTTGGACTATGCCTAATCATTTGAAGCCACTGAACCTCAGACCTTCATTGCACTTCGATACCCTCTGGTGCTGAGCTCAGTGTAATGCCTAACACCACATCAAATCCCTTTCCAACAGATTCACAGGACAACATTGTGGTAATGGGACAGAGTGTTTAACCTTTTGATCATCTAGTTCACATCTCAAGGGAACTGTACAGTTTTCTGAAATTGGGACCCCATTTGATCCCGCTGTAAGGCATGTTGTACTACTTTTCTTTGTAGGATGAGATAAGGCATCCATTCAAGCAGCATTTTTAAGCTGTTGTTCAAATGGCTATTCTTATTCATGCTTTCAGGAGTAACTCCACTGTGTGTGTGTCAAAGATTTCTTTCAGCCTAGAGTATTTTTATTCTTCCCTTTCATCTACACTTTGTATTTTCATATGAGTGACTGTGGGTGCAGTTGGGCGTGTCACTTCTAGAGGAGCTGCTGGACCAGTTTGTTCTATTTGGATTAAGATGAGATGCAGTTTCACTCTCAAGGTGGGGGTGGAGGATCTACTGCATCTCTGGCCTACAGTATTATTTCCTTATTTCACTCTTGTTTCATTTTTTGCTGCCACCTATTTTCTTGTTTGTGTGAGACCTTTTTTATTTACTTTTGGCACATTTCCTGGCAAATCAATATTCTTACTTATGGCCAATCAGTTTGCATGGAGTTCACCCGAGCAACTGGCTCCTACGGATGGGTATTGCTTATGTTGTTTTTAATATTTTAACATAGCTTTTGATTCAGACACCATGTGTTTCAGAGTTCTTGGATCTCATCATCCTCCACAACCCAGCAGATCCTGAAGGGCTAAGATGTTGGAGAAATTATGACAAAAGGCACAAGATCACACCTGCTATCTGAAGAGAAGAGAAATTTTATTACTTATTAGCAAGGGAGCAGGTCCATGCAGAGAATCTGCAGTGCAAATGCTCCAAATACAACATTTACACAGAGCTTTAAAATACAGAAGCAGAAGACACATTTTGACTCAAAGGCTAAATTCCCTGAACTGGTGTCTCACAATCAAACAATGGGGACAATGTCCATGATAAGCAGAACACCTGTCCTTACTCCTGTGTGACTTAAGCAGAAACAACCGTCAGGACCCGTTCCCCGGTCCGAAGGCACAGGGAAGCAACCCTCTCAACTATCCAACTTACAGGCAACAAGCCAAGGGGATACAAAAACACCCACCCCAGCTCCCTGCCTCTCACTGAGAGCAACCATTTGAAATATATCAGTCTATGTGTAATGAATGAATATAATATACAAGTTTTACTTTTTGAATGGAATTACTGAAATAAATAAACTTTTTCATGATGTTCTAATTTTATGTCCAGCACCTGTATTGCACCTAACCCCTACCACAATTCCTGTGTGGGGTGGACCTACAGGAGGGCGGATCCATGTCTTTACTTTGGGCTGCTCCTCCTAGGTGGGGCCCTGTTAACCCTATATATTTATATAATTTGGATAAAAATAAAATAAACTAATGATCCCTCATGGAAATTCATATCTGGTATGAATGTGATGTGAATGGATTTCCTTCCCTGAACTGGTCACACAGGTAAACAGATTTGCATCACATGTTCAAAGGGAGGGGACTAGAAACAGGTTATATCACAAAGCTGGCATGTAAAAGAAAACAGGCAGCAGAACATCAGCTGAGACTACATTTCACTATTTAACCATCTGATAAAGTCAGGCATGGCCACCAAACAAGCATGTGAGTACATTTTAAAAGATTTTATTCAATAAATCTAAAACATTTTTTATAATTAATTAAAAATAAAGTAATAAAGCTCAGTAGCCCTCTGTTTAAGTGATTATTTGACTTAACAGAGTTGGCTCTCACTGCGGTATTGTATCACTTCCTGTTCCTGTTTCGGAGCACAGTGTTTTGCTGTCTGTTAGCTGTTATATCTGTATAACTAGATTTATCTGGATAATAACATATTTTAGTGTAATCTTCACCTACTTTAAATAGCACACTCTTTGCTGAATCACCTGTATTCACATTATTCACTTTATTTGTTTTTAGAAATTCGCTAGCTTAGCTTAGCTAGTAGCTTAGCCCTTAGCCGACTCACTACCAGCATGGCTTCTTCTCCTGTCTCTCCTGCACTTTCCTGCTCTGGGTGTCACATGCTTAGTTACTCCTCAGCTTCCTTTAGCAGTAACGGTACTTGTAATAAATGTAGTCTGTTTGTACAGATGCAGCCACCTAATGTTGCCGCATCCAGCCAGACGTCGGCCAGCTGAAGTCCAGCTCCCAGCTGGCCGACGTCCGGCTGTCGTCGGGCTGGAAGTCCCCCTCCTTCTCCTGGGCGTATCTACTTTCCAGCATGAACACACCCCTTTCCCTCAATTGTAGACTGTCACCAAAAGGTGGCGCCTTCTTAACAAAAACGTTGAGTTCTGTGATTCAAAAAAGTTTTGGTGAAGTATCAAGTTTTGAAAACCTAAAATAGATGCCTAAAATTTTTGTCAGTATGACCTTTCACACATTTCCATTGCGAATCACCAAAAGATTCCTTTGTTTCACTTCATCTTTTAACTAAATAAGTAAATAAATACAGTAGGTTAAAAAAGAAGCGGTGCTGCGCTGAGCCAACCCGGTCTCACGGCAGTTCGTGCAGTAGTCACGAAATTTAATCTATTGATTCGTGCTCATGAACACGAATTCCCTCTTTTTTTCGTGTTACTCGGCACGACTTCTAACCTGCCTGAAATGCAGTGGGATAAAGTTCGTGCCTCTGAGCACGGCTTCTAAGCTGCAGTATAGTTTTTTTTTGTTTTTTTTTTTTGCCCCCTGTCCCCCTGTTTTCCCCCCTTTTCTTTTGAACTGGAAGCTCAGAAGCTGAATTATGCCTTTAATTGCGATCCTTAAGCGCCACTTTTCCTTTTGACATGAATTTCTCCTTGTTTCATTTAATGTGGGGTGCTGCTTATGGTTGTAACGATGACATTTGTGGGGCTTTTTAGGTCTAAATTTATATTTACGTGTTTATGGTTAGTGCTATATTCGGTGTCCAATTTTTTCTGTGAGTTCCGTGGTCTGAAGCCGTTTTTCCTCTGTTAAATCCATGAACCAACGATGAATAAATAAATGAACTACAGTACCCATCACCCCATCGGCCGTAACCATGGTCACGCGTATTCCCGTTGCTGTCCAGCTAATTGCATTAGTTCACCCGCTTCGGGTGTTATCAGGTAATTACTGACTTTATTAGCGGTTTTCAGGCCTGTAGATATGGGCCAGCAAGGGCCGTCTGCACCTCGTAGTCAGTCGAGAAGGTAGTTATCGTTCTAACGGAGGATCACTGACAGAGAAGGACTACAGACGAAGGACTACAGAAGCCATGCTCGCTGACTTCCGGCGGATGCTGCAGTGTTCAGGTAAGAGGATTTCAATGGACAGCGTTTATATAGTGATATTATTAAGGCAGTGAGTTCAATAAGCACTTGAAATTAGATTAATGTGGTGTAAGAGAGCGCTGATATCCCAACTCTGAGATGCATTTGTAGAGATTATTGCGGGTTTTGCCGTCTTTGAGACGCTAGCTTAAATTTTCTGTGCAAATGTTAGCGGATATCGTAGGAAAGCGTTCACTATTTAAACAATGTTATGACAGAAATATGAGCTTCTGGACTTACTAGTTAAGTAAAATGATTATTTTCAGCCACAGATTCCAAATAAATATCCTGATGAGCTTCAGTGCATCCATATTCAATATCTGCGAGTACAGTGCTTCGTTTAATCTGCATTGAACTGACCCAGGCTTATCACAATGTAAAATAAAATGATACTGGTCTGAACACAGTTGCTGGATCAGGTGACCCTGAAGCCTCTCTTAGTTATGCTGCTATAGGCCTAGACTGCTGGGGAGGTTCCCGTGATTTCTTTATATTCACTGTAAACAAACCTTATATTAGCAAGTTTCTTATATTCACTATATAAACAAAGAGCAGTCTGTTTATACTTCAGACTGCTGGCTTACTTGTGGTTCCTATGATACTTAAGAGTAGAATGGGATGCAGAGCCTTCAGCTCTTCTGTGGAAAGAGCCTTGAGGTGACTGTTGTGATCCTCTGTGACAAACCTGAGGATCCATGAAACCTGCCAGCACCTGACAATGAGCTGAAACTTACAGTGTATTACAGTGTATTACTTACAGTGTATTAGCTTCCAGACTCTGGGAATCCTGTCAGTGAGCAGGGACTGATTCACTGTCCTCAGCTTTAAACAAACCCAGTCTCCATCTCAGGTTTTGACTCAGCCTGCTTTGGAATCACTAATCTAGAAGCATCAGGCTACTTACTTTCAACACCATAATTTTGTTACTGATTCATTAATATGTTTTACATATTAATGAATCAGTAATTTTTGGCATTTTTGTGGAAGAGGAGGTTCATCTTTAATATTCAGGCTATATCAGCTACCAGTTTGTAAACCTGTTTAGTGCTGCAGCAACAATCAAACATTTCCACTTCATACATCATTGTAGTTTGTGTCTTTGCTCTTTCAGAACTGAATTGGAAATCCAAAGGTGCTGGAAAGCTTCTTCTCCAACCCTCAAAGCCAAACTTCACCCATGAGAGCTGACAGCATGCAATCATTTTGAGAAGTGACATTCTCATAAATAAAGGTGAGCAATGATACTTAATATGTACTTTTTGGTTATCATGTTTAAAGGTTTGTCATTGCTCACAGTGGCCTTGTATTCATTAGGCATTTCCAGAATAGTATCCAGCAGTTTCTTGTGAGCTGAGCTGAATCATTTTTCTTTTAATACATGTTTAACATTCACTTGAGTATTACTTGTTGTACATAACTGTGGCTCTGAAACAAAGGCTCTCCTGAAGGAGAAGAAGAGAGCCTTTAGATCAGGAAATAAGGAGGAGCTGAGAGCTGTGCAGAAGGATCACAGAAGGAAAATCAGGGATGGAAAAAACACCTACAGAAAGAAGATGGAGGACCAGCTACAGCAGAGCAACACCAGTGGAGTTTGGAGAAGCTTGAACTCAAGTTCAGGCCACAAACCAAGCCCACTCTGAGACTTAGGTGCCGTTTACACGAAGCCGTTTTCACTGGAAACGGTGTCGTTTTGATGCGTTTCAGCCTTTCGTTTACACGATGGCGTTTCAGAAACGATCCGCGTTTACACGAGGACATGTGAAACGATGAAAACGATGTAGTTCCCATGCCAGGCCACAAGTTGGCGTTGGTTTTCTCTTTGCAGTTTGTTTACGCAAGACGCGCATGCGTGGAGTGACACAGTAGGTAGTGCGGCAAATTGTTCATTACTTACAAAACGGCCAATGTGAGAGGTTTTGTGTGGACCGATGATGAGGTTGGATCGCTGCTGCACACAACGCTGAATTACAAAACGGTAAAAACACAGGAAAAGCATAAGAAGCACTCGTGAATCCGCGAGTACTGTTTATCAGTTTGCGCGTGCGCGAAAAACTGGCCGTCGCAACCATAGTGCGCATGTGCGAGTCGAGCGTTTTCAAATCACCCCGGTTTCAAGTGTTTACACGAAAACGCAAGCCGGTGCGTTTCTGAAACGCTCCACTCTGGACCCCGTTTCTGAAACACATCGTTTTCACTCTGTTGTCGTGTAAACAGAAGGGCGAAACGCATCAAAACGACACCGTTGTCGTGTAAACGCAAGGCCGAAACGCATCAAAACGACACCGTTTCAAAATGAAAACGGTCTGGTGTAAACGGCACCTTAGAGTAGAGTGGGTGAACAACTTGGACCACTAGAACTACCAGCATTTTCACACTACTCCTTTTTCTACCAAGCGCCTCCAAATGGCAGTTTACATCTCATTAGGCCACCTTTTGTTATGTACACGGGGCCAGTAGATCGGAATGTGTGTGGGATGGGTGTGGGGGTGGGGATGGGTTACCACTGATGACCCAGGGTGGCCAGGTGTATAAAAAGCCAGGTCACAACACATATTTCACCTTTAATAAGAACAAATTTGTAATTGAGATCCCAGATTTGGAAGAGATGTTTTGTGTTCTCCGTGCTTCAGGTTCACAGCAGATGGAAGGAAACTCAAACAGCCACTAATGTAGCCTTTGTGCTGACTGTAGACTGAGGGATCTCTTCAAATTGTTGTATTCCTCCTCTTCCTCGTCACCCACTGCTTCAGATCTTGCTATCACCATCAGACTGCAGCAGTTATGTTATTTAGCCATGAAACATGTCGTCACCCTCCCTTGATTTTTTTCAGGCTTTTCAGAAAACACAAAAAACTGAACTGAATGTTGAAAATTTAATTTGGACAAAAATAAAATTTAAAAAATGTCTTTGACCATTTTTTTAGGAGGGTGACGCTATATAACCTTGTTCAGCCTGTTTAGGAATGCACTGAGATCAATAACCTAATTTCCAACGCAGATCTGGAGAAACAGCAAAAACCAACGGGACCCTACACAGCCACAGATGATGCTCCAGAGCTAGTTCTAAACCATAAACACCAACCTGGGAAACCTGCTAAGTGTGACAGGTCCAACGTAACCCCAGATACAGCCCAGCCACAGGGTGAACCAAATCTTTCAGATAATGACAACAGAGAACCAAACGCACCTCCCTCCTAAACTCACCAGCCTGCACCAACCTGACATTTCTCCTCCCTGAGTTAAATAGATGAATGGAAGTTAAATGGTTACAAACATAAAAACCACGGGTCCACAGACAGGAGCAGTGAGCTGAAATCAACACAAAGCTACCCGAGAGGCTGTATTGAACTACTATATATAATTTAATCATTTGTCCTGACTGGTTTCACCTCAGATGGTCTTCTTTCTCCTTTTGGTAGATTTCTCCCACCTCTGTTTTGATGCCAAGAAGAAGAAGAAGCTGCTTCAGAGAAGTGGGCTTCATGGTCTCAGTGCACAGCAACATGTGTTTTCACTGCCACAATCAAAACATTGAATAAAATCTATGTATTGTTGTTTGGAAATGTGTCACATTACTACATGCTAAGGTGTGTTATTAAAGAAAAAAATGAGTTCTATTTTTCTGGTTTGATGATATCCGAAGCTTTTGATTCAAAACGTTTATTTTCCACTGGACAAAATATTTACTGTTGCACATTTATTTCTCATAGGGATTTTTTCTTTCCATATTTCAGTCTCTGGTTCTTGAGAGTCATGGCTCTGTCTGGTCTCTGACAGAGATCCTTAAAAATATTATTGGAAAGTACCTATTAATTTTACTTTCAAACAGCTTTATGTGAATGTTATCTTTTCATTTATAATTTTTAATATATTGATCACAGTGTAGTGTACAGTAGAGGCATCCAAAAATGATGAGACTGGGCTGCTTGTGTGTGATTTGGAAGGTTTGTGTCTGTCTGTGACTCTGCAGAGGTTAAAGCTGTGATCCAGTCTCAGTCTCTGACTGAAGGTTGCTGAGACTCTGATTAGATACACAATGTGAAGTTCACAATTCTCTAAACAAATAAAATGGTAATGACAAACATGAACAGCTGTACTTATTTCAGAGACATGAATGTTTACAAACATAATATTTATTTTAAGGATTGGACTTCATAAAGCGCACTGATGTTAGAGTGTGTGTTCATATTTAAATCATTTTGTAGGCTGAAATTGTAACGGTGGACCTGAGATGGTCCAGAGAAAGTAAACACATGTTAATTGGAGTAATATCAACAACAGACTGAGACAGACAGCTGTGAAATGCGCACACAATGACGTCACCTCATTCACTGCTAGCTACACTGCTAGCTACATCGTATCATTCATGATCATCTATGTAAACAACGTTTAAAGAAGCCGCCACAGCTCTGCAGCTGTAACTGTTTCAAATCATATATTTTTGCTCGTTTGAACTCTGAGGATGTTTTTAAAACGGTCTTAAAAGGCTGTTGCTATGGTGGTTGTCACGGACGCCTCAGCAGCTTCTTAGGCTAACCTGGCGCGTCCGGTTCCTGCTGCTAGCTGTCTGCCGCAGGAAGGCTGCGTCCCATTTCAAAGAGCCGCCGCTCCGTCGTAACTGTGCCTCAAACACCACTTTATCCTTTAAGAAAAGGCCTTTTATAGCCACTGATGACACACACACACTAATGCACGTCACTGTCACAGTGTGACTTCACTAAAACCTCTAAAGTATTGTTTATAAAATGGAAAATGAACCGGGCAGGGCTCTGATGATGGAGACTCTGCAGCTGACGTTTCACAATCCTGATTGACTCGCTGTACATTCCTATAATTAATCAGAGCAGAGTTTAGACTGCACAGTGTGCTGCGCTCACTGTTACTGTGTCAGCTGCTGCCTTCATATATGTTTGCTGCTGAGGTTTGATGAAGCAGGTGGAGGAGAGTCAAAGAAGTAAATATTAATCCACTTATTATGCAATTACTAACCCTAACCCTAGCTCAGCATACAATAACGACTGCCGGTATTATTAGTTTGGGAAGGAGTCATTTTGGTCGCAGTTTTGATTATAAAATAAAAGGGAAAATATAAACAAACAAAAAGCTTAACATTGTGAAGACTTGGAAGAACAATGTGACACTGATGAGAGGATTAGGCTTCCCAGGTCATTCCCAGGCCAAACCGGCTGGTGATCAGAATTATTTTAATTATTTTTTTACCCAGTTTCGCTGGCGGTGCAGCGCTCAGAGCCTGTCCGAGGTCCCGGGCTGAACTTCAAGCCCAGCCCGTCCCTCCAGACAATACTCACTGCTCCACTATAATGACCGCTTTACTCTCATCTTTCTATTGTTTTTAATGGACAGTTCCGCTTACAATTACAGTTCAATGATGTGAGGATCCTTGGTACAGTATACAGCGGGCTGTAAATGAATGCGCTTCCACTATTACTGCTCCTCCTGGTGGATCAACAAGACATTACCACCATTTTCCCCAAATGCTGCTTAGGGGCGTTCCCACCAGTGGCCGGAATTCCTACGTCATTAGCGGGGGATCGCGTTTAGGCCAAGGTTCGGCCACGAATCGGCCAAGGACCGGCCAAGGTCGCGTCACGGATCGGCCGGCCATTTTCGGTGGCTGCATCTGTAGCTCTGGAGGCCAGGCTTTCTGAACTGGAGACTCGGCTCCGCACCCTGGAAAATCCTACATCTAGCCAGGCCCCTGTAGCGGGTGCGGACCATGGTAGCTTAGCCGCCGTTAGCTCCCCCCCAGCAGATCCCGAGCAGCAGGGAAAACAGGCCGGCTGGGTGACGGTGAGGAGGAAGCGTAGTCCTAAGCAGAAGCCCCGGGTACACCACCAACCTGTTCACGTCTCTAACCGTTTTTCTCCACTCGGCGACACACCCGCCGAGGAACAAACTCTGGTTATTGGTGACTCTGTTTTGAGAAACGTGAAGCTAGAGACACCGGCGACCATAGTCAAATGTCTTCCAGGGGCCAGAGCAGGCGACATTCATGGAAATTTGAAACTGCTGGCTAAGGCTAATCGTAGATTTGGTAAGATCGTTATTCACGTCGGCAGTAATGACACCCGGTTACGCCAATCGGAGGTCACTAAAATTAATATTGACTCGGTGTGTAACTTTGCAAAAACGATGTCGGACTCTGTAGTTTTCTCTGGGCCCCTCCCCAATCAGACCAGGAGCGACATGTTTAGCCGCATGTTCTCCTTGAATCGCTGGCTGTCTGAGTGGTGTCCAAAAAATGACGTGGGCTTCATAGATAACTGGCAAAGTTTCTGGGGAAACCTGGTCTTGTTAGGAGAGACGGCATCCATCCCACTTTGGATGGAGCAGCTCTCATTTCTAGAAATCTGGCCAAATTTATTAACCCTCCTAAAAACTGACTACCCAGGGTTGAGACCAGGAAGCAGAGTTGCAGTCTTACACGCCTCTCTGCAGCTTCTCTCCTCCTGCCATCCCCCCAAAACCCCATCCCCATAGAGTCGGTGCCTGCTCCCAGACCACCAAAAACCAAAGCTAAAATCAGCAAAAAGCTATTTAAGCATAAAAATTCAAAAACAATAAATAATACAGCTTCATCAACTGCACCAAAGAATAAAACAATTAAATGTGGATTGTTAAACATTAGGTCTCTCTCTTCCAAGTCCCTATTAGTAAATGATTTAATAATTGATCAACGTATTGATTTATTCTGCCTTACAGAAACCTGGTTACAGCAGGATGAATATGTTAGTTTAAATGAATCAACACCCCCGAGTCACAGTAACTGTCAGAATGCTCGAAGCACAGGTCGAGGAGGAGGATTAGCTGCAATCTTCAATTCCAGCTTATTAATTAATCAAAGACCCAGACAAAGTTTTCATTCTTTTGAAAGCCTGACTCTTAGTCTTGTCCATCCTAATTGGGAAAATCAAAAACCTGTTTTATTTGTTATTATCTATCGTCCACCTGGTCCTTACTCAGAGTTTCTGTCTGATTTCTCAGACTTTTTATCTGATTTAGTGCTCAGTTCAGATAAAATAATTATAGTGGGTGATTTTAACATCCATGTAGATGCTGAGAATGACAGCCTCAACACTGCATTTAATCTATTGTTAGATTCAATTGGCTTCTCTCAAAATGTGAAGGAGCCCACCCACCACTTTAATCATACTCTGGATCTTGTCCTAACATATGGCATAGAAACTGAAGACTTAACAGTATTCCCTGAAAGCCCCCTCCTGTCTGATCATTTCTTAGTAACATTTACATTTACTTTAATGGATTACACAGCAGTGGGGAATAAGTTTTATTACAGTAGAAGTCTTTCTGAAAGTTCTGTAACTAAGTTTAAGGATCTAATTCCTTCATTGTTATGCTCTTCAGTGCCATGTGCCAACACAGTGCAGAGCAGCTACCTAAACTCTGCTCCCAGTGAGGTCGATTATCTCGTCAATAGTTTTACATCCTCACTGCGTATAACTTTGGATACTGTGGCTCCTCTGAAAAGGAACGCTTCAAATCAGAAGTGCCTGACTCCGTGGTATAATTCACAAACGCACAGCTTAAAGCAGATAACCCGAAAGCTGGAGAGAGAATGGCGTCTCACTAAATTAGAAGATGCTTATTTAGCCTGGAAAAAGAGTTTGTTGCTCTATAAAAAAGCCCTCCGTAAAGCTAGGACATCTTACTATTCATCATTAATTGAAGAAAATAAGAACAACCCCAGGTTTCTTTTCAGCACTGTAGCCAGGCTGACAAAGAGTCAGAGCTCTGTAGAGCCGAGTATTCCTTTCACGTTAACTAGTAGTGACTTCATGGATTTCTTTACAAATAAAATTTTAGACATTAGAGAAAAAATTATTCATAACCATCTCAAAGATTATTCTTCATGTTCGGCTGCTTTCAGCACTGCTGGTATTTGTTTAGACTCTTTCGCTCCAGTTGATCTTTCAGAGTTAACTTCAGTAGTTACTTCCTCCAAACCAGCAACATGTTTGTTAGATCCCATTCCTACTAGACTGTTCAAAGAAGTCTTTCCAATTATTGATGCTTTAATCTTAAAAATGATCAATCAGTCTTTATTAGTTGGCTATGTACCACAGGCCTTCAAGGTGGCTGTAATTAAACCTCTGCTTAAAAAGCCATCACTTGACCCAGCTGTCTTACCTAATTATAGGCCAATCTCCAACCTTCCTTTTCTCTCAAAGATTCTTGAAAGAGTAGTTGTAAAACAGCTAACTGATCATCTGCAGAGGAACGGTTTATTTGAAGAGTTTCAGTCAGGTTTCAGAATTCATCACAGTACTGAAACAGCATTAGTGAAGGTTACCAATGATCTTCTTAGAGCCTCTGACAGTGGACTCATCTCTGTTCTTGTCCTGTTGGACCTCAGTGCAGCTTTTGATACTGTTGACCATAACATTTTATTACAGAGATTAGAGCTTGCTATAGGTATTAAAGGTACTGCACTGCAGTGGTTTGAATCATATTTATCTCATAGACTCCAATTTGTTCATGTAAATGGGGAGTCTTCTTCACACACTAAGGTTAATTATGGAGTTCCACAGGGTTCTGTGCTAGGACCAATTTTATTTACATTATACATGCTTCCCTTAGGCAGTATTATTAGAAAGCACTGCATCAATTTTCATTGTTATGCAGATGATACTCAGCTTTACCTATCAATGAAGCCAGATGACACACATCAATTAGTTAAACTGCAGGAATGTCTTAAAGATATTAAGGCCTGGATGACCTCTAATTTCCTGCTTCTTAATTCAGATAAAACTGAAATTCTTGTTCTCGGCCCCACAAATCTTAGAAACATGGTGTCTAACCAGATACTTACTCTGGATGGCATTACTTTGGCCTCCAGTAACACTGTGAGAAATCTTGGAGTCATTTTTGACCAGGATATGTCCTTCAATGCACATATTAAACAAATATGTAGGACCGCTTTTTTGCATTTGCGCAATATTTCTAAAATTAGAAACATCCTTTCTCAGAGTGATGCTGAAAAGCTCATTCATGCATTTATTACTTCTAGGCTGGATTATTGTAATTCATTATTATCAGGCTGTCCTAAAAGCTCCCTGAAAAGCCTTCAGCTGATCCAAAATGCTGCAGCTAGAGTACTGACAGGGACTAGAAAGAGAGAGCAGATTTCTCCCATATTGGCTTCTCTTCATTGGCTCCCTGTTAAATCTAGAATAGAATTTAAAATTCTTCTCCTCACATACAAGGTCTTGAATAATCAGGCACCATCTTATCTCAAAGACCTCATAGTACCATATCACCCCAACAAAGCACTTCGCTCTCAGACTGCTGGCTTACTTGTGGTTCCTAGGATACTTCAGAGTAGAATGGGAGGCAGAGCCTTCAGCTTTCAGGCGCCTCTTCTGTGGAACCAGCTTCCAGCTTGGATTCGGGAGACAGACACCCTCTCTATTTTTAAGATTAGGCTTAAAACTTTCCTTTATGATAAAGCTTATAGTTAGGGCTGGATCAGGTGACCCTGAACCATCCCTTAGTTATGCTGCTATAGGCCTAGTCTGCTGGGGGGTTCACATAATGCACTGTTTCTCATTCACCTTATTTACTTTGTTTATACTCCACTCTGCATTTAATCATTAATTGATATTAATCTCTGGCTCTCTTCCACAACATGTCTTTCTCTCCCCTCAGCCCAACCGGTCGCGGCAGATGACTGCCCCTCCCTGAGCCTGGTTCTGCTGGAGGTTTCTTCCTGTTAAAAGGGAGTTTTTCCTTTCCACTGTCACCAAGTACTGCTCATAGGGGGTCGTTTTGACTGTTGGGTTTTCTCTGTATTATTGTAGGGTCTTTACCCACAATACAAAGCGCCTTGAGGCGACAGTTTGTTGTGATTTGGCGCTATATAAATAAAATTGAATTGAATTGAATTGAATTGAATTAGTAACAGTTTGTGTTTTTGCACTTATTTTTCTTTATTTTATCTTTTATTATTGTATCTGATTTCTAAAGGTGCTATTTACACAAATTTGACTGTTATCAATACATTTAAAATCTGTCCAGTCTAAACAGATGCACCAGCTATAACACACCAGCTTTTAGTTATTTTTTTTAATTGTAGAAAAAAAATCTTCCAACAGTGATTAAACCTAAATAATATAATGTTGAGACAATGTTCAAGGTTTTATTTTTTGTATACTTGTCAGTTTGGAGAGTTTTGACTTCAAATGTCCAGTAGCACTTTTTATTACAGCTCAGTAATAACTTGGTATTAATGGGGTAACCAGGTGGAAACAAAAAAGTAATGATGTGGAAATTTACAAGTTATTACTAGCCAACTACCAAGGTAATAATCAGGTAAAAACCGTGTAATATCAAGGAAGCAAAAGCAGTTACAACTGAGTAATATTCCACTGAAATTTATATAATTGGATAATAAAGGCCCAAAAACTGAGGGTAATACCATGGAAACAAAGATATGCCAGTGAGGCTAAATCATTCAGTAACAGTCGCATAATAATGTGGTAACATATGGTAAACAGCTAAGACGGTGACATCTATGCAAGTCAAACAAATTCTTTCATGAACTGAAGTTCATAAACAACTTAAATTTTAAAACGACGCCGTTGTCGTGTAAATGGGAGGCCAAAACGCATCAAAATGATGCCGTTTTCATTTTAAAAAGGTGTCGTGTAAACAGGGCCATAATCTCTCCAGAGTGTCCTGGGTCTGCCCCGGGGCCTCCTCCCAGAAGGACATGCCCAGAACACCTCACCCAAGAGTTACCCAGGAGGCATCATAATCAGATACCCGAATCACCTCAACTGGCTCCTTTCGATGTGAAGAAGTGACTCTTCTTTGAGCCCCTCTCAAATGGTTGCATGTCTCACCCTATCACTAAGGGAGAGGCCAGCCACCTTTAGGAGGAAGCCCATTTTGTATTGTATGGATTGTATTCACGATCTTATTCTTTTGGTCACTACCCAAAGCGTACAATCATAGGTGAAGGTAGGGACGTAGATTGACCGGTAAATTGGCAGCTTCGCTTTTATGCTCAGCTCCCTCTTTGCAACTACAAACCAAGTCCAATAATAAAACACCATTCGTGTTCAGATCAGGCTGTTGCTCCCAATCATGTCCCTCCAGGTCTCACTGTCATTGCCCACATGAGCGCTGAAGTCTCCCAGCAGGACGACGGAGTCACCAGATGGAATATCCGACTCCAGAAAAGGGTGGGTACTCTGAACTGTCATTTGGTGTATGAGTGCAGGACTCTTTCTCCAGCCCAAAGGCACCAGGAAGAAGCCCTCTAGTGTACTGGTGAAAACTCCAACATACAGCCAGCAAGCCAAGGGGATACAAGAATACCCACCCCAGCTAGCCAGCTCTCACCAAACTACTGGCTGAGTAGACAACACAGAAATGGAGCTCTTGGTCACTTTTCAAGAATATAAGAGCCATACATCCTGTAGAATAGCAATCATAATCATTCCACTGGCCAGGGCCTTTTTGTGTGGATTTTGTATGTTATCACTAGATCTGTGTGGGTTTTTTCTGGCTTTCTCCCACAGTCGTGCATGGGGTAAGGTTAACTGGTGTATCTAAATTAGCCCTAGGTGTGACTGTGAGAATTGACCATTTGTGAAAATGTTAATTGTTTGTCTCTTTGCATTAGCCCTTATTAGAGGACTCTGTGGAACTCCATAATTAACCTTAGTGTGAGAAGAAGACTCCCCATTTATGTGAACAAATTGGAGTCCCCCCCCCCCCCCCCCCCCCCCCCGACTCTCCAGCACGACTATAAGTAGTCGCTGCAGAGCCTGCTCTACGCTCTGAGTAGGCAAAAAAAACAAAAGAAACCCCAAAAAAATGTGCACCATAGAGCTATTACTTACTGCTCACACTCTGACAATGAGAGCACCACTGTTAAGATAAGATAAGATAAGATAAAACTTTAATGATCCCACGACGGGGAAATTTGTGCATTACAGCAGCTCAATACAGAGAAAAAATCAAAAGGATGAGTAAGAACAAATAACTAAACTAAAATAGAATAGAATAAAATAAAATAGCAAAAATCTATACACATATACATAAGTACTATATACATAAATATATATATCAGTGTCAATACCCACATTTACATATACACACATATACACACACGTCAAAACACTATATACAGATATCAAAATATTATATACATTTGTAGCCGGTAAGGTACACAGCATACACGGTATGCATTATATGGGTGAGTGTCAGAGGTGGGAAGTAACGAAGTACAAATACTTCGTTACTGTACTTAAGTAGATTTTTTAGGTATCTGTACTTTACTTGAGTATTTATTTTTCTGAGTACTTTTTACTTTTACTCCCTACATTTTTACACAAGTATCTGTACTTTCTACTTCTTACATTTTCAAAACAGACTCGTTACTTTTTAACACGTCAGGGAGAAGTTTGCGTTTTCGGTCAGTGCGCCTTCAGTCATCAAGCGATCTGAGCCGGAGGAATATTAACATATAAGAGACAATCGTACTGCGTATCCTCCATCACCGGGGCTTATCGGGTACAAAGGGATTAAATACACAAACCCATGTAATTAATGTATCATTTATAGCGCTATAATCGGGCCGGACCGAGTCCGTAAGTTGCGCTGCGGCACATAAACAGCTTAGCTAGCGCTACTGAAGAGGAGCGAGCATGAAGGGAGTAACGTGTGTCAGGTAAATGCAACGTTTTTAAATGCTCAACAAATATCAGCAAACACACAAAGTGTGTGCAGTTTGTCACACAGTGTGTCTGCTAGCTAAAAGAAGAGCTGCTGTATTTCAGGGAGAGCAAAGAGAGAGAAGTTCACTCAGAGATGGAGAAAGAGGACAGGAGAGGAAGAAGAGAGGTTAGATTTAAAGGTAAGGACTGGAAAATAAACTGAAGTATACTGACTTTGTGTTATTCAAAGTTTGTATGAAACTGCAGTATTTTCATACAAACTTTGTGTTATTCAAAGTTTGTATGAAAATACTGCAGTTTAGTACGTAATAAACAGGTTATCTTGTTGTACTGTATTTACAGTAAAGCTCTGTGTTGGACTGGAGCGCAGTGTTTGTGTTCATGGTCAGAGTTACAGGTTACATCAGTGCAGCAGAGATGAGTTTGAATCAAAGCTGCTGATGCTGAGATCACTGAATCCAACATTTCTATTTTATTTTATTCTATTGAATTTTAGTTTTTAGTTTAGTTATTTGTTCTTACTCATCCTTTTCATTTTTTCTCTGTATTGAGCTGCTGTAATGCACAAATTTCCCCGTCGTGGGATTATTAAAGTTTTATGTTATCTTATCTTATTTCTACAGCCTGTATGCTGTCAGTGTAGGGGATGGAGATCAGCAGATAGCTGTGAAATACTGGGTTACATCTTTGTGAGTTCACTTCATCCACACAGAGCAGTAAACCTCAGAGCAGCAGCAGCAGCAGGTCAGCTGATCACAGCCTGCACACCAACATCATTTACTGGAGCTCACAATAGAAAGCTGTGATTCTTCTCCCCATGCAGAGCCACTACAGCTGATCTTAGGGTTCCTCCACCTTCTGAATCCCACTGTAACCCCTGAGTATCCTCATGTTTGTGTTTAGGTGGAGACACAGTCACCCTCTACTATGGAGGACACAGAATAGAGCTGTGTTTAAATTCCCTTTCACAGTTTGTGATTCAAGCTGAGTACATTCATTAGAATTAAAATTTAGATGGAATAACGTTTGTGTTCTCATGTATTAGTTTATATATTACAATAATATATAATAAGGTTCAGTTAGCTTTACACAAAAATAGCAGGTAGAAACGTCCTCCAAAGAGCTACTTTTACTTTCTTACTTTGAGTAAATTTCAGAGCCTGTACTTTTTTACTTTTACTTAAGTAAAGAAGTTGAACCAGTACTTCGACTTTTACCAAAGTATTTTTTAACACAAGTACTTGTACTTCTACTTAAGTACAGAATGTCAGTACTTTTGCCACCTCTGGTGAGTGTAATAAATAAAATGTATCTGACTATATGGATAAAGTGATGGCAGAGGAGGTAAAGTGTCCAAGTGACTCAAGACATTATGAAGTGTTGTACAGTCTAACTACTGTTGGGATGAATGAGCTGTGAAAGCGCTCCTTCCTGCAGTGAGGATGTTTCAGTCTCTGACTGAAGGAGCTGCTCAGTTCACCCACAGTCTCATGCAGAGGGTGATGGGGGTTGTCCATGATGGATATCAGCTTTGCTAACATCCTCCTCTCACCCACCACCATCACAGACTCTAGAGGACATCCCAACACAGAGCTAGACCTCCGCACCAGTTTGTCGATCCTGCTCCTGTCCCTTTCGGTGCATCCACCCCCCCAGCAGGCCACTGCATAGAAAAGGGCAGATGCTACCACTGAGTCATAAAAGGTCTTTAACAGAGTCCTGCAGACACCAAAGGACCTCAGTCTCCTCAGCAGGTGTAGTCGACTCTGGCCCTTCTTATACAGGACGTCTGTGTTTGTACTCCAGTCCAGCTTGTTATTGAGATGAACACCCAGGTATTTGTAGGAGACCACTGTCTCAATGTCCTTTCCCTGGATGTTCACCAGTGCTGTAGGGGGTGGCTTCCTCCTGAAGTCTATGATCATCTCCTTCGTCTTGCTGGCGTTGATTTGGAGTGCGTTGTTCTCACACCAGCCGACAAAGTCACTGATGACACCCCTGTATTCCTGGTCGTTCCCATCTGATACGCATCCGATGATGGCCGTATCATCTGAGAACTTCTGTAGGTGGCAATGGTCTGAATTGTACCTGAAATCTGAGGTGTACAGACTGAACAGAAAGGGTGAGAGGACCGTGCCCTGTGGCGCCCCCGTGCTGCAGACTACTACATCAGACACACAGTCATGGCACCTCACATACTGTGGTCTGTTGGTGAGGTAGATGATGATCCATGCCGTCAGCTGCCTGTCCACTCCGGCTCCCTCCATCTTCCCTCTCAACAGTGCAGGCTGGATGGTGTTGAAAGTCAAGTCAAGTCAAGTCAAGTTTATTTATAAAGCACATTTAAAACAACGACGTTGACCAAAGTGCTGTACAAGATCTGTAACCCCAAGGACTATACTAAATAAAAATAAAAATATATAAATAAATAAATAAAATAATAAAATAAAAATAAATAAATAAAAACATTAAGAACAATAAATAACATAAGAAAATTAAAAATTAAAACGTTTAAAACAAGTACCATAAAATACCATAAAACAATCATCTAAAAGGAGGTAGCACTGCAGCCAAATGCCAAGGAAAAGAAATGTGTTTTTAATAGAGATTTAAATGTGTGTATCGTCTGAGCTGTGCGGATATGGAGAGGTAGATCGTTCCATAGCTTTGGTGCTGCTGCTGCAAAAGCTCGATCACCTCTCTGTTTTAGTCTAGTTTTAGGCCTCTGTAAGAGCAGCTGGTTCGATGACCTCAGCACTGGAGAAGTCAAAGAACATGACCCTCACAGTGTTTCCTGCCTGCTCTAGGTGAGAGAGGGATCTGTGCAGCAGGTAGATGAAGGCATCGTTCACCCCGATGCCAGGCTGGTAGGCGAACTGCAGGGGGTCCAGCGCTGAGCTCACCAGTGGGCGGAGGTGGTGCAGGATGAGCCTCTCCATGGTCTTCATCAGGTGAGAAGTCAGGGCCACAGGTCTGTAGTGGTTGGACTCCCTGGGATGTGCGATCTTTGGCACTGGAACTATGCAGGAAGTCTTCCACAGTTCAGGAACCCTCTCCAGATTCAGGCTCAGGTTGAAGATGTGCAGGACCACCTGACAGAGCTGGTCTGCACAGTCCCTGAGCAGTCTGGGGCTGATTCCATCTGGACCCGCTGCCTTACTGATCTTCGTCTTCCTGAGCTGACTTCTCACCTGATCAGATGTGAGG
Source organism: Archocentrus centrarchus (assembly GCF_007364275.1). Taxonomy (NCBI): domain Eukaryota; kingdom Metazoa; phylum Chordata; class Actinopteri; order Cichliformes; family Cichlidae; genus Archocentrus; species Archocentrus centrarchus. Next base: position 635,414 of record NC_044346.1, read on the forward strand.
TGGATGTGAGGCTGGGTTGGGGTGGGTGATGGGGCTGGCTCCGCTGTGGGTGAGGGTGAGGAGAGCGCAGGCAATGATGGCATTGCACCAGGAGAGGGGGGGGTCAGCATACGGAAGGGGGCAGATGGGAGCTGAGGGGTGGGGGAGGTGGTCAACGACCCAGAGTCAAATCTATTGAAAAACAGGTTCAGGTTGTTAGCCCACCCCCGGTCAGCAGACACTGTGGCTCCTCCATTGTCCTCGAAGTGGCCAGAGATTTTTTTCATGTTTCTCCAGACTTCTCGGACTTTGTTATGTTGGAGCTGTTCCTCCATCTTCCTCCTGAAGCTCTCTTTGCCTCTCCGGATCTTGTATTTTACATCCTTTTGCACTCTCCTCAGTTCCTCCTTGTCTCCAGATCTGAAGGCCCTCTTCTTCTCGTTCAGCAGGGCCTTCAGCTCTGGGGTCACCCACGGTTTATTGTTGGAGAAGCACCGTACCTTCTTGGTTGGCGCAGTGTTCTCCACACAGAAGTTCATGTAGTCTGTGATGCAGTGGGTGAGGGTGTTGATGTCCTCACTGTGAGGCCTGCAGAGTTCCTGCCAGTCTGTAGATTCAAAACAGTCTCTCAGGGCCTCACTGCAGTCCTCAGACCACAGTCTTATTGTCTTTTTGGTGGGGGGTTTCCTCTTCACAATGGGGGTGTAGGTGGGGTGAAGAATGACCAGGTTGTGGTCCGAGTGGCCAAGCGGGGGTAGAGGCGATGAGCTGTAAGCCTCCTTTGTGTTGGCAAACAGCAGGTCTAGAGTTTTATTGTCCCTTGTGTGGCAGTCAACATATTGGGTGAAGTTAGGGAGAGTGGAAGAAGGTGAGGCATGGCTGAAGTCCCCAGAGATGATAATCAGGGACTGCGGATGTGCCGTCTGTAACTGAGAGACGGTGGTGTGGATGTCCTCACAGGCTGCTGTAGCGTCGGCCGACGGCGGGATGTAAACAATTAACACAATAACATGTGAAAACTCCCGGGCCAGGTGGTATGGCCGAATGCTAACCGCTAACAGTTCAATGTCTTTGGTACAGCGCTGCTCCTTCACAGTGATGTGTTCTGGGTTACACCATCTCTCATTAACGTACATCGCCAGTCCCCCACCTCTCCTCTTACCACTCTCCCTCATGCTCCGGTCCGCTCTCACCAGTTGAAAGCCCTCCAGTCCGGTGTGTGGTCCATGAGCCAAGTCTCCGTGAACAGCAGGAGGCTGCTCTGCTGGTACTCCCACTGGAGTCTGGTTAGCGCCGTCAGCTCTTCCATCTTGTTGGGTAAAGATCTTACGTTACCCATGAGAATAGATGGAATGCTCGGTTTGTACCGTCTCCTCCTCTTCCGGTACTTCGCTCCAGCTCTGCATCCCCTCCTCCGACGCCGTAATTCCTTCGGAATCTCGGGTCGCTCCTCCGGGAGTACGCTCCTGTTGCACAGCGCTAACAGCTGATCCCAGCTGTAAACAATATATATTTATATATGTAAAAATAATATATATATATATATATTTTTTTTGTCCCACCCCCTGAGGGCCCAGAGGTGGGCCTTGACTAATTGGAGCCACCTGGGCTCACTAATTTAAGCAGGGCTCCACTAGGCTGGCTCTAACCTCAGTTTATCTTTTGTTCTGGTTTGGTTTTGCATTGTAATATTCATTCAGATTTCCACATACATGGCCACTCAGTCATATACTGCATACACAGGACATATTGACATATTCACATCACATATTTATCTTTCTTTTTGATTTGTTTACTTTTCAATAAAACTAATCTGATTGGTCTATACCTTTGCCTCCCCTCATTCCTTGTTACGGGCCATGAACCAGCCTGTGAGAGATATATGAATATATATACACACACACGGTTTTTGTAGTACCGGCAAGAGTTTAAAACTACTTTCATCCCTGCTCATAGTACCGTATCACCCCAATAGAGCCACTCTCAGACTGCTGGCTTACTTGTGGTTCCTAGGATACTTAAGAGTAGAATGGGAGGCAGAGCCTTCAGCTTTCAGGCCCCTCTTCTGAGGAACCAGCTCCCAGCTTGGATTCAGGAGACAGACACCCTCTCTATTTTTAAGATTAGGCTTAAAACTTTCCTTTTTCATCAAGCTTATATGCTGCAATAGACCTAGGCTACTCTGTTTATACACCCCTCCGTCATTATTTATTATTAATCTCTGTCTCTCTCCCTTCAACCCGAACTGGTTGCAGCAGATGGCTGCCCCTTTCTGAGCCTGGCTCTGAAGGAGGTTTCTTCCTGTTAAAAGGTAGTTTTTCCTTCTCACTGTGGCCAAGTGCTGCTCATAGAGGGTCATTTTGACTGTTGGGTTTTCTCTGTAATTATTGTAGGGTCTTTACCTTACAGTATGAACCTCCTTGAGGTGACTGCTGTGATTTGGTGCTGTATAAATAAAATTGAATTGAATTGAAAGAGGCCACAGCCATCAGAGAATACTGTTTCCAAGAAAGGGTGTAGATGGTCTACAACAATACTTATGTTGGTGGTACCCGTCAAACTAACATCTACATGAATGATAGGACCCAAGGTTTCCCAGCAGATAATTTCCCAAAGCATCACACTGTCTCCACTGGCTTGCCTTCTTCTCACAGTGCATCCTGGAGCCGGGTATTCCCAAAGTAAGCAATCCAGCTTTCCAAGTGCTGTAAAAGAAAACAGGAATCACCAGACCAAGTGCTCACGTGCCCATTTTTGGCAGTTTCAGCAGTGAAAAGAGGTCAGCATGGGCACCCTGACTGGTCTGCAGTTATCAAGCCCATACACAAGAAACTGTGATGCCCTGTGTATTCTGACAACTTTCTATCAGAACCTGTGGTGTGTGATACAAAGTTGCTCAAAATAAACACCCTCAAGTATGCTTACCCATTTTTCCTGCATCTAACATGAACTTAGCTCAGTTGTTCCCTAATATATCCCACCAACAGGTGAAAAAGAGATAATCAGTGTTTTTCACGCATTTAATCATTAATTGTTATTAATCTCTGGCTCTCTTCCACAGCATGTCTTTTTCTCTCCCCTCAGCCCAACCGGTCGCAGCAGATGACCCCCCCTCCCTGAGCCTGGTTCTGCTGGAGGTTTCTTCCTGTTAAAAGGGAGTTTTTCCTTCCCAAGTGCTGCTCATAGGGGGTCGTTTTGACTGTTGGGTTTTCTCTGTATTATTGTAGGGTCTTTACCTACAATACAAAGTGCCTTGAGGCGGCTGTTTGATGTGATTTGGCGCTATATAAATAAAACTGAATTGAATTGAATTGAATTGAATTGAATTGAATTGAATTGAATTGAATTTCACCTGTCAATGATCATAATGTTATATCTGATTGGTGTATATTGTGAGAGTACTTTGTTGAATCCAAAGATGGTAGTACACCTCTGAGCACCAGCAGCTGATCACAGCCACTACAGAGTAAACAAATCCACTGGAATTCACTGTATAACATTGGACTTATTTCTAAATGAGCCTGTGAAGCTACTTGCATTTTCAGTACCTGACCTTTTGGAGTACATTTGTGCACTCGTGTTACTGTGGCTGCTTTACCATTAGCTCACTACTGACACTAAAAAATTCAAATGGATTGTTTTGTGGCTGTTTAGAGAAAAGGTTTGGTAAATTTAACTTTTTACAGCATCAGCAATTATCAGTAACAGAATTTGTTTGTCAAATTCTCCTGTAGGTGCAGAGGAACGCGACCTCAGGATTGTTCTTCTTGGGAAAACAGGAGCTGGCAAGAGTGCAACAGGAAACACCATCTTAGGGGAAAAATATTTTTTTTCAAGGCTGTCTCCTTCCTCAGTGACAAAAAAGTGTGAGAAGCAAACATGCCAGTTTGATGGTCAAAAGCTGGCTATTGTTGATACTCCAGGTCTGTTTGAGATAGAAAAAGATCCAGAAAAATTGAAGAAAGAGCTTGTTCGATGCTCCTTCTTATCTGCTCCCGGTCCTCATGTCTTCCTGGTTGTGATCCAGACTGGAAGATTTACCGAGGAAGACCAAAAAACAGTGAAAATCATTCAGGACGTCTTTGGACAAGAATCAGCATGTTACACTGTGGTCCTGTTCACTCGTGGAGATGACCTGAAGGAGGAAAATGTTTCCATAGATTATGTCATCAGTGACAGTCAAGCTCTCCAGGACTTTATCAGTCAGTGTGGTGGAGGACATCATGTTTTTAACAACAAAGACAACGATAACTCTCAGGTTACAGAGCTGCTGAAGAAAATCAACAGAATGATTGAAAATAACGGAGGGAAATACTACACCAATGAAATATTTGAAAATTCAGAAAAAGCCATACAAGAAACGATGGCAAAACTTCAGAAAGATGATCCAAATTTGAAACCTGAAGAAGCCAGAAAAAAGGCAGAGGAGTACAACACACGTACTTTAGATGATTCAGCTGCTACCAGCTCTGCTACAACTGACAGATTTGATTCAGCTGCTACCAGCTCTGCTACAACTGACAGATTTGATTCAGCTGCTACCAGCTCTGCTACAACTGACAGATTTGTTACAGCTGCTACCAGCTCTGCTACAACTGACAGATTTGTTTCAGCTGCTACCAGCTCTGCTACAACTGACAGATTTGATTCAGCTGCTACCAGCTCTGCTACAACTGACAGATTTGATTCAGCTGCTACCAGCTCTGCTACAACTGACAGATTTGATTCAGCTGCTACAAGCTCTGCTACAACTGACAGATTTGATTCAGCTGCTACCAGCTCTGCTACAACTGACAGATTTGTTACAGCTGCTACCAGCTCTGCTACAACTGACAGATTTGTTTCAGCTGCTACCAGCTCTGCTACAACTGACAGATTTGATTCAGCTGCTACCAGCTCTGCTACAACTGACAGATTTGATTCAGCTGCTACCAGCTCTGCTACAACTGACAGATTTGTTACAGCTGCTGCTGCTACAGCTACAATGGCAGTTGGAGCTGCAGTTGCAGCAATAGCAATGAGAACCAATTCATGCGTTATCCAGTAATATATACTTTTTTTTACCAATCAATTATTCATTCAATTCATTTAAAGACTCTATTAACCATTTTATTTTTATTATAAAATTTTGTCCAAAAATAGTCAACATGCCGTACTGTTAACAGATTTTTCTCACACTGCTGATTTGTTGATATGATTTCTGAGGTTATCTTGAATTGTTAATAATTTCTGTAAGAATCTGTCAGAGAATCATAAAGATATTTCTGTGTTGATCAAAGTGAGAGCTTAAATGGCTAAACACAGTCACAGTTTGGTTTCCATGTACTTTCAGGAAGTTCTGACATGTTAATAAATATAAATTTGTTGCATGAGAGTCTCTGTGTTCATATTTCATTTTTATTCTTTTATAACTCATTTAATGAGATTTTTTTTTTAAATCAAGCATTAAAATGGAAACATTAAATCTCAAAGAACTGTGAAATTTTCACTGGCTAAGTGATTGTGTGTTAATAGTTAGCTTAGTTGTATTTGGCAGTCTGCCCTCCCCTGATGTCCTGTGTTGATTGCAGGTTCAGGCTCAGACCTGAGGATAGTGCTGGTGGGTCAGGAGAAAGTGGGGAAGAGTTCAGCAGGAAACACCATCCTGGGAAAGAAGGAGTTTGGCTGTAAGATAAGCTCCAGCCCTCTGACTCTGAGCAGTGAAAAGAAGGAAGCTGATGTTCTGGGTCGCAGAGTCTCTGTGGTCGACACCCCCGGACTCCTCAACACTCGGCTGACTGCAGAGAAGGTGAAAGCAGAGCTGGAAAAAGCTCTTGAGCTGAGCTCTCCAGGTCCTCACATCTTCCTCCTCATCCTCCAGCTCGGAAGATTCACCCCACAAGAAAAGGAAGGGCTGAAAACTCTGCAGACAATGCTGAATGATGACATCTCCAAACATACTATGGTGCTGTTCACCTACAGAGACCGACTGGAAGACACCGACATGGAGCAGTTTATCAGCGAGGACAAGAACCTGCAGGAGATTTTGAAGAGATGTGGTGGTGTCTACCATGTGTTCAACAACAAAGAGATGGAAGACAGGCATCAGGTACAGGAGCTGCTAGATAAAGTGGACACTATCTGTGAGGGGGGACACTCATACTATGAGAGAAGGTCTCTGTTACTGAGGTTTGTCAGGAGTCTAGAGCTTAGGTCTTTATTCAGCACTCTCCCACGTTGCAGTATTTTGATACTGGGATCGTTTATTGTGTGTTTCCTTCATTTACAGTGTGTTCGTAGAAGAATTCCCACACCTTGCTTATTCTTCTATACCTCAGTGAGACGTTTGCTCTTGTTTAGGACAACTGAGATGCACCAGGTGTTTGTTGAGATAGATGAAATAAGGTGCACCAGTTGTGTTTGGCGCTATATGAATCTAATTGACCTGAATTGAGTTGAAAGCTAAAAGTAATGTCCATGATTTGGGGCCTCAGGAAGTAACATCTTTACACAGTTAGAAACACATAAATCTGCAGTAAATTGGAGAGTAACAAAAGGGAAATCAGGGAGATACAAAGTAGGCAAAGAAAATGATACAAGTTTTGGAAGATATTATCACATTTCAATCACAGATACCATGATCATTAAAAAATTTTCAATATATACTATTCTTTATATACTGCCATCTACTGGTTCTTCAGATGATTAGAGAGAAGGGTAAGAAAAGATAACGAAGAGACGTGAAGTAGAAAAAGAAGATGTTGCAAAGTGTTAACAAACTTCAAGCACTTTTTGAACTGGCTCTCTTCCACAGTGTGTCTTTTGTCCTGTCTCTCTCCCCTCATCTAAATCAGCGTCCAGCCTCTCATATGTAGGGGTTTTGGTGTAGCTAGAGGTTGGTAAACTAGAAGCTGACAAGCCACAGTCTCAGAACAGCAGGACTTCTTTAAAGAGAATTTCTTTGTTAAAGTAAGCCCGCAAAATTCTGTCCTCTTTGCATTATAATGAATTTTCACCCATTAGTAAACCTGAGTGAAAAGCCTATTACAGAGCTAAAAGTCTAGAATGCCTTTCAGAAGCTTGTTTTGAAAGATAACATCTTCTAGTTCCCAAAGCTGTGCTTGTTGACCATGTGGTTCTAATGCTCCTGTAGCTAACCCTAACCCAGAGGTATCAAATATGAAACACAAATCTATAAATCTAAATTCACAAAGACTTAAAACTCAACATTAATAAAAGGACAACAAGAAACAGGTAAAAACAATAGTGGAGGGTAGGAACTAACAAAGACTTTCAGGTGGCTGTCCCAGGATGTAGAGCAGGATGTCTACTAATCAGAAGGTTGGCAATTCAATTCCTGGCTGCTCCAGTCTGCATACCAAAGTATCCTTGGGCAAGACACTAAACCCCAAGTTGTTGTTTTGTATTGGGGGGGGGTACACTGAATGCACTGTTGTACTAAACATATTTGCTTTTACAAAAAGAGCTCTATACTTTTTCTATAGGCTATTCTTGTTAATGTTTGTATTTTATTTTTATTTTATTTATTCAGGCCAGGTCTAACAGGCAGGAAGGAAGGGGTAAGAAGAAGAGAGATAGAAAGAGAAAAAAAAAAAGAAAAAAGGGAGAAAGCAGAAAAAACAAGAGAGGTAGATAACACACACACACACATATTCACACCAGGGTTATAATAGTTTTGGATTTTACATTATAGTTTAGTTTTAGTTAGTTTTTACTTTTTTTTCTTTAATTCAGTTAGTTTTAATTAGTTTTCAGAGTGGATTTTCTCGTTTTTATTAGTTTTTATTTTTGGTTTCATGCTTAGTTTCAGTTAGTTTCAGTATTAGTTTTAGTATTAGTTTTAGTATTTTCATACCTAATCAGGTGCAAGATTCAAGGCGCAAAAGTGACTATTGTGTAATGAAAACTTGACAAAAGATACAGTTTAAAGAAATATATTCAACAACCAACTGTTCACAAGACATGCTAAATGTGTGTAATATTAAGGACACACATGAACATCAACAGGGAGAAACAAAGAAAAACATGAACTCCCAAACTCAATAAATTCTACAATAAACTCCACAATAAAGTTCAGCATCAGTGCAGCAGATTAACAACAGCTACATGTGGTGTTAAACAAAAACAAACTCTTTGAAGGAGTCAAAGCTCAAATCCAGCTGCATCCTGATGTTCTCACCACCTGAAGCTGCTTCTGTTTTGGAGCTAGCTTGGTTAGATGCTGCTAATTAAACCTGCAGGGTCTTTGCGGCCTCTGTACCTAGCCTACGGAAGTGTCCGACCTCATGTCCACATTTATGCTTGTGTAGCTGGATTGTGAGTGTTAATTACCTTGTGGTTGTGTGCAGGTGTTTGTACTCAAAGAACCTCCATACGGGACTCTGCCGCTTTCTCTGCAGACCGCAGCCATTACTTTGCGGACCAGCGCGGTGAGCGCACGCACATGCGCACTCACACACACAGCTGTCCTGTGGCGCTCCCAGCTTAAACTCGGAGAGCGGAAACAATGATTTCATATCAATCCACAAGGCTTAAAAAAAAAACAAGTAAATGAAAGTCAGCTTATCGATAATTTCAGTTAGTTTTAGTTAGTTTTGTAAACTCACAATTCAGTTTTATTAGTTATCGTTTTTTCCTTTTAATTATAGTTTTTATTTATTTCAGTTAACGACAATGTTTTTTCAATTTCAGTTTTCGTTATTTCGTTCGTTTTCGTTAACTATAATAACCCTGATTCACACACACATACATGCATAGACACACACTCAATCTTGCTGTGTGTGAATGTTTGATTATAAGCACTTAGCTGTAGAAGGAAGTGCTTGTGTGAATAGGTGTGAATAGGTAAATACAAACGTGTTGTATAAAGTGCTTTGAGTGCCCAGCTACAGTAGAAAAGCACAATATAAAAATGAGTCCATTTATCATTTAACAAAGACTTGGAGGGCAAAGGGCTAACACAGGGCTGCGCTTCTGAATCAAACTTGTTTAGCTTAGCTCAGTTTTATTACCTCACTCACCAATAGGTGGAGAGAGGTTATATTAAAGTTATTATTATATATTACATATTATTATATTAGATAATATTATTATGTTATGTTTTTGGTCACATTTGTTGCTCTGTCTGTCAGCATGATAACACAGACAATTATGAATGGATTTCAATGAAAATTTCTGGAGCTGGGTAGTACAGGGAACAATTTATTGAATTTTGATGGGATCTAGATGGATAACCATCTGGATTAGTATGATGCTGTTAACTTCATAATCCTGGGACCATTGACCAACTATTTTTGGTTTAATTTGAATTTTGTTTTCCTTTTTCTGCTTCTTTTGTTACATTTTCAGTTTTTTTCTGTGTCATGGGTTTTGTTCTCAGTTTTTTATTCTATAGTTTAATTTGTAGCATAAGCCTTCTTTGTTTAGTTACCTTAATCTTGCATATGGGTGGGTTATGTTGATTGTGTCTGTGTGCTTGCCTCCTCATGTTTCAAGTCTGCATTTTTGTCTCGTTTGTTCACTTCCTGTTTTATGTTGCCAGTCTTTTATTCCCTTTGTGTTGTGTTGTGTTTTGCTTTCCACTGTGTCATTAGTGTCATTTTGGTCACCTATGTTTCCCAGCTGTCTCCACTCCCCTCATTATCCTTTGTATGTTTAAGCCCTGAGTTTCCTCTGCTTGTGGTGTTGTTGTTAGATCTCAGCTGTGCGTGCCTTAGAGTCATGTTTGTTTTTGTTCATGCCTAGTTAAAGTCAAGTCACAGTGAAATGTAATTTGTGCCACTGATTCCTGTCTGGCTAATAAAGTTTAAATTTGAAATATTAGCTTTCGCCTTTCGTGTCCTGCATTGGGATCCTCTGCCTTTCCTGCCACAGTGATAAATGATAATTAATGTTGTTGGATGGGGATAATATTCACATATTTGAGGATTACTCAAACAATTATGAACAGATTTCAATGAAACTTACAAGTGCCCATGTCCAAAGGCGATGAACAGGGAACTGTGATATTGTACCTATATTATAATCACGCTATTGCTTTTTGGCCACTTAAAATATCTTTATAGAACTGTGATGTTATATTTATTGTGATTTATGCAGCCTTCTTAGCCAGATTTCTGTTTAAAAAGACATTTTTAATGTCAGTGACATTTTACCTTGATAAAAAAACAAATATATAAAAGTCACTTTGACAAAAATTGATTGCAGCTTCTACCTTGTAATAGAAATGCTTGTTCTCACTCCAAATGACCTGATATCATTCATGAGATATGTTTGACATATGTTTCACAGATAATAGGGTAACACGTCGTTTAGAGCCGTAATGCAGGCAATCATTTTTTGACAAACACCAAAAATCGCTTTTTGGCATATGATCACTTTTTGGCAATACACCGGCAGCACCCCCCCGCCACCTCAACATAAAAATGACAACCACGAAACGAGGGTGAGTCAGCTGTGTTTAAGGGCAGCATCTCCTCTACTACATACTGTCCAACCAACTTCTTCAGCTCTCCCCCACTTACTGGTTTGTACTGAAGCCCAGCTTTTGTTGTTTAGGTGCTGGGGGGCTCCTGCATTAGCCGCAGCTCTGCTTCGCTCCACCTGGTGGGACTCGCTGTAAGTTTGACTGCGCCGTGACTCCAGATGTTTCTTCAAATCTGACGTAGTGTTTCTGAAGCTAGATAGCACTTTGTCGCCAGCACAGAGCACACAACTAACCTTGATATTGTCATCTTGAGCTGACACAGACTCACAATAGTGCCTGTATTTCAGCTACAAAATGCACACCTCTCGCCTCCCTCCATTGTTTACATTTGTGTCGCTGTGTGCTATTAATGTCCTCATGCTGAAAACGGGACTGAATTGACACATTGGCCACTCATCACTGCCCGATATACAAGAAGAAAGCAAAAATATATATCTGTGTACTACGGAAAATGACAAAAATAGTAACGTGCAGTGACTTGGATAATCTGATCGCAAAAAGCAACACGTTAGATTACTCATTACCCAAAAAAGTTGTCAGATTAGAGTAACGCGTTACTTAGTAACGCTGACATCACTGGATGGGACATTGTGCAACCCAGTGAGCAGAGCCAAGGGAGTGGCCCTACTCACTGTAGTACTAGTCACCCCCCCCCCACCACCAAAAAAGACTCTACATGTGTGTGATGTATTTTTTGATTATGTGGGAGGAGGGGAAGGGCCAGGATAATATATGACATTGAGGTAGAAGACTACCCCTGGAGGGAGAGATCCATCTACAGATGCAGCCATTTAAAATTGCTGCTCCCCTCCTTCTTCTGGGGGTATCTACTTCCCAGCATGATCACACCCCTTTCCCTCAATTGCAGAGTGTCACCAAGAGATGGCGCTTTCTTCACAGAAATTTATGTGATTCACAAATGTTTTAACATTTCTTGCTGAAGTATTTTCACTGTCTAAAACATAGCTACAACCAATGGTGTTGGAAGTTCCATGAACACAGCTTCGAGCTGCACTTTTATAAAATTATTTTAAAAGCTGTTCACTAAAGGTAGCTTATAACGTGTCATCGGCATTAATATGAACACCCACCACCTCCTCCTGCTTCTGCTGCCTGGTGTCAAACCTGATTTGCATGACAGTATTGTCCCAACTGTCCCTCTGGATCGGAGTCCACTTGCACAATTATGAAACTGATCCAAAACGGATCCGGAGTGGATCCGTTTTGGATCAGTTTAAATAGCATGTCATTTGGCCCGGATGACACGCGGCCTGGATCATTCTCTGTGGTTTGTCGTCAGCTGTGCGAACAGCTAGCAACAACAACTGGTTACAAGCTAACATTATGCCAGCTAACTTTAGACTCAAGTGTCCTGAAGTCCCACTTTCTCACCGATCTTTCTGATCACATTATCACTTCATATGAGTTTAATCTAAGTGTTGCAGGTCAGTGATGATGGATCTACTTCAAAGCCGACAGCACTATAAACACCAAGGCTCACTGACTGAGGCCAGGATGTCCTCAGCAGCTCACCTCAGAATCACTGACACTGCTCAGCAGAGCTTCACTCACTTGTATTGAACTCCTTTTACAAAGTTTTCCGGCCTCCTTGTTACGTTCCCCAAAGAGTCTAGGGAGGTTGGGGGCAGTAACAGAGTGACCAGGTTGACAAAAGGAGACATGAAAGCAAAATTGGTAAAATAAAAGATTTTTATTAATGCTTTAACAGAAAGCTGCTATCACCTTCAAAACAAAAAGGGAAAACAAAACACAGGAATTAGTAAACCAAAACAACAAGGTATGGTAAAAGGCCTCAATCCAAAAACACCCTCCTCTCCACTGAGCAGGAGCAAGCAGCTGCAACACAGTCCACCAGCTGTCACACTAAGCACTCTCTAGCAGTCACTGGCCAGGAGCTCCACTCTCTCTGCCCTTAAGTACCCCAGCTTGATTTCTGAGTTGCTTTAGCTGTACAAAAAGGGGCAGCACCTAAGGCTGGAGAAAGCAAGCCACACCCAGTGAGTCAGAAAGCCACAACAGGCCCTGCTAGGGCTGTTTAACTCCTCCAGAGTAGCGTGGAAGTTTCTTACAGCACACTGACAGCTGCAGAAACTCGGCCGTTTTTAATGTTAAAGAGTAAAAGTGGGCTTATATTAATAGTAACTCTGCTGTGGCTGTCAGAGAGCATCATCTTTCAGTAAAATCTGATAGATGATGCAAAGCTGATGTTTCTGTCTGGAAACCTTAGGCATTTTGTATGTAGAAATAATGAAATCGCCAATAAAAAGTGAGCTTGTTGCAGCCCATCAGTGTGATGTTCACTGAACAAGGACTTCATAAAGGAAATGGTCATAAACTGTGGCAAAAATTTCATCTTAGACATTTTAACTTCAACAGTAGTTGATGACATTCAGACATTTTTTAGGCAATTAAGCTCAAAATCAGACTGTCTTAAATTCAAATTTGGAGTTATGAAACATCCTCATGCATCCCACCCACCCCCCACAGAAAGAGTGTAAATGTGTGGGAACCACTGAGGACTGTGTTTGACTCACCGAGTAAGAAACTGCTTCAGCTTCTGTTTGCATCTCCTGCACATAAATCACCGCTTCATCTGTGAGTCCAGTTTTTAAGAAAAATGTCAGAGTTTCACATGTCTAACAAAAACCTCTGTCCTCCATCTGTTTGTTCTGTTTGTTTCTGTAGAGCAGCATTAACATCATCTTCTTTCACAGGGACTGCAGCACACCTCCTTCTGTCTGCTGCAGGTTGAAGGCTTTAGGATGTGTTCAGGGCCAGCCTGGGAAACACGACTCTGTTGGGTCCTATTTTTACTCTTTTTACTTTATGAACAAAAGTATAATGCTTAAGCGTAAAAATCCAAGAATTGATTCATTGATTAATGAATCAATTGAATAGTTATATGGTGAACAAATCAGACGATTAAATTAATAATTGAATTAAATAAAAAATTGGCAGTTGACTCAAAGCTTTAAATATTTGTTGATTTAATGATAAATTAATACTTGAATCAAATAAGGTTTAATCAGTAGTCGAATTAAAATGATCAATAGTGACTGAATTAAAATAACGGACAATTAAATAAATACATTAGATAGTGAGAAGACAGATGGAAGACCAGTGGTTTCCAGACCAACTTTACGGCGTTTGGGAGATATGTTTATCTCATTTATAGCCTTCCTGATCTTGGAGAAGAATATGTTTATCTTACCTCTATTGCTAATTAGAATAAAACTACCATGTCATGAATAGGAATATGTGAGGGAGGAAGGCAGGTGTTTATGTTACAGAGCTTTTATTGCTGATTGGAGAAGCTTGTGCCATGATGTCAGAACCAACCACTGGGATGGCCTGGGTCCAGGCCCGGATTAAGGTGGGTCTGGGCCCCGGGGTAAGGAGATTGCAAGGGCCCCCCCCCCTCCCGCTCCGAGCCCATACCAACCCAACCCCCCCCCCCCCCCCCCCCGACACACACTCCCCTACAAAAGTCTCTTTCTGCTCTTCCTTCGTGCAAAATCATCTACCAACTCATCAAAGTTCAGCTGTTGGACAAACTGTGATTCAGTTGCAAGAAGTGAGAGGGAGTTCAGACGATTTTGGGTCATTTTCATCCTGAGCTCATTTTTTATTCGAGCCATTCTGGAGAATGACCGTTCCCCTTCACAGTTCGTAATTGGCAGAGTCAAGAACAGTCGAAGTGCGATGTAAAGACTTGGAAAAGTGGACTGCAAATCCAAATTTACCACGGTCTTTAGCATTGTATTTGGGCATCTTTGTTCTTTTGGAATGAATGATTTGAATTGAACAAGTTCATCTGCCAGGCTCATGGTTAGATCAGTGGGATATGCTGCAGCAAGTGCTTCGGCCCTTGAAGTGAGCTCACTGATTGACATATTATCAGGCATGAAAAGAACATGAAAAAGATTGGTCAAGTGTGTGTATGCAGTTAACCGATGGTCAAGACAGGACACAAGCTTGTCAATTAGAACATTGAACGTTTCAATTCGAAACTTTTCTTTTCCACCTAATTTAACATCTGGCTCTGCACTTTCATCAGCCATATGTTTGCGCTTCTTTGTGCGCTGGAGATCATGTCTGTAGTCTTGGGAGACTGAATCAGTAACACTTAAGGCTGATCTTTCAAAATGGGCAAAATTGTCTCTCTGTGCTGCCACAAAATCACAAAGAGAACTGAGAAGCTGTGTTGCCGTATTTATGTTGATGTTAGGCTTCTGTAACTGCAGGCTTGTGGCTTGGAACCGCTGCAGTATTGTATCCCAAAAGTATGCCATGACAGCTATCTCTAGGGTGTCCAGCTTGCCACAAAGTGCAGAGGCCTCACTTCTAGTGTCACGTTTCTCCTGTGGATCTTTGGAAATATTGTTCAGTGAATCTCTCAGTTGTGCATAATATTTCCACAGAGCATTTGTTGATTCAGCTCTTGCACTCCAGCGAGTGCCTGACAAGGACTTCAGTGTGAGTTTCACATTTGTATTTCTGAAAACCTTTCCCCACCTGTGTGTTGAAGAGGCACAAAATGTGTACAAAGATTGCAGGAAGTCAAAGAAACGCCCAGCTTCTGGGCTACTGTCAACAGCATTGACACCAACTAAATTCAATGAATGCGCAGCACAGGGGACATAACAAATCAATGGGTTTATGCGTTTCAGATGAGCTTGAACTCCATTGTACTTTCCTGACATATTACTTGCATTGTCGTAAGACTGGCCACGACCGTTACTTATGTCTAGGCCCAGGTTCTCCACCATTGCAACAACACACTCAGCCAAATTGCTCTCGCTATGATTCTCAATAGGCTCGAAACCCAGAAACCGCTCAACAACGTCTCCCCCAGCTTCAACAAATCTGAAAATAAAAGTGAGTTGGTCCACATGTGCAAGATCGGGAGTGGAGTCAACGATAACAGAAAAGTATTTGGCCTCTTTTATCTCACTGATAATCGCTTCCTTTGTTCTTTCTCCCATTAAGTGGATAAATTCCCCACAGATTGTGGATGAGAGATAGGACACAGAGCCTTTGCACTTGCCTCCAAACCTTTGGAGATGGTCAGCTAGAAAAGGGTCAAATTTGGCCAACAGTTCGATAATGCCTAAGAAATTACCATTGTGAGGTGATCCAAACTGCTCGTCATCTCCCCTGAACGCAAGGCCCCTCTCTCCCAAAAACGGAATTACAGCAACAACTCTTCTCAAAACGTCCCGCCAGTATTGCCTTTCTGCATCAATTTGTTTCATAAGATCAGAATCAATTCTTCCTGTGTCTTTGGAACGACTGTGTAATGCTAACATGCAAGCCCTATGCTCCTCATTCCTCTCATGCTCACCGATACGCTCAGAATGTTTCCAATCAGAAAACCCATTGACAAATGCATTGCACTTACTTGAGAACAGTTTGCAAGCAAAACAATAAATGCAACCAGAGGAAGGTGAGTAAAGGAGCCACTGCCTTTCCACAGACTGACCATTAGGTAGACAGCATTTGACTAAGGAATTTGTGAAACTCCTAGTGCCACCCCCCATGGTCATTGTTGGAAAGACCGACCTACTGGGCATGCGCCAAGTAGCAGTATAGCAGCAACGTAGCAGTAAGATCGGCAGTGGATGGCGAGTGCTGGAGTGGACTATGAGGGAAAACCTTAATGTGTGTAGTGTGCGTCATTGCTGAGGATGTGAGTGATCATTTAACTGCCTTTTTCTTTATTGTGTGTCGTACTTACGAGTAGCCTGAGTTGTAGGTGACGTAGTGTGATAAACTTACAGTTAAGTCCGATCCGTGATGAGCAGGACCAGTTCCCTTTGTATTCCAATACAATTTCTCCTAGTGTAAACTGTGGGCAGACTTCACCCTTCAGCTCACATCCATGTTAGAATGTTTACCTTGCTTGTGCCATGCATGTTATGGTGATACTAGTTGTAAGCTAGCGGTTGGCTTGCCGACCCATTTGCCGAGGGGCATGTAGCGACATGTCTCCATGTTATGAGCCATTGTAGCCACTAGATGGTAGTGTTGCATTACATTTGAATGTGAATTCCCTAATACCTGTAGAACTGTAGTGAAGTAGGAGAAATAGGTAGAATAGTGCACCTTCCTGACCTGTTGTCAGATGTTTAGTAAGTTGATGATGTTTATTCAGATTTATCTGTTTATTGAGTTTATTAATGTAAATATTATTTCTTTATTAATCTTTTTCAGACCACACATACTATCACGCATGCCTACTGATGTTACTGTGCTGTTCATATGCCAAAGCCTGATTAAAGTACACAACTGCATGTGATGGGCTGCTGAGTGTTCTGATCGACACACCGGGAAGACACCCAATATCACCTATACAGTCCTTTCTGCTAGCGCTATCTAACAGTCATATATCTAATTGAGGCAGGGTACTTTTCACTCCGATTTTGAAAAGCAACTGCTCCTCTACTAACCAGAATCGACTTAGCCTGTTCAGTAATGGCATTTGGCCACAAAGCAGGGTCATTAACGGTTTCACACCAGGAGTTTGAGGTCCTAGCTGCTAATGGGATACTGGTCTCAGTGTACTCCTCCTGGTCTGACAGTGAGTCTGCTGTTGTAAGAGTACACGAGTCTGGAATGGCTGTGGTATTTGAGCATGAAGCAGAAGATCCATGACTGGAGATGGTGTCCCCAGCTTCTGGGTGGAAACTGAGCTCTGTGTGTGGCCCTGAAGCCTGAGCCTGAGAGGCCAGGTCTACACCGGATTGGATCTGTGTGGGCTCCGGCATGATCAAATCAGTGGTGCTCTCGACACTGCTGCAACTCGGACCACTGATGACATTATCAACATTGGTATCAACATTGGAATCCTTTGGCTTATCAAAAAAGCCAGAAATCGAAGGCACATTTTTTAAGAAGTCAGCCTGTTTTGCCTCTGTTTTTTTTGGCTCTTCGCTTTGAAGCGCCACTTTTTTGTTTGCAATCCATAGGCCTACTATTAATGACAGTTGCAAAAAAAAACAAAAAAAAAAACAAGACAAACAAAAAACCAAGTCGCCACTGGCTCTGTGAAAAGTCACTTGATGACAACACGATATATGATTAAGGGCAGAAGCTAGATAAAGGTAATATCTCAACCGTGTAAGACTTCCTAAGACAGAACAGAATATGATGAAATGATTAAAATGGGAAAAAGTCGCTTATCAGCTTTTTAGTTATTAAAGATGGCCAAAAGTTGCAGTGTGAAGCTTAAAGGCAGAAAGTAGCTGTTGTTTACATATCAAAACTAATAGGCAATGTCGCTAAATTCACTAAATGAAGTTGCCAGAGAATGGCCAAATACAATACAACACTCCTTAAAGTTCGGAAGGTGTTATATTTAAACACGAAATACACTAGCCTTTTAAGGTAGGCTTTTAACCTTTAAAGGTGTAATGTGATATGCGTATAATGTGATATAGTATAATGTGATATAGTACACAATAATAAAATATAAATGTATACAAGCCTTTAAAAAGGCTGTTGAATATTAAACTACATATGATGATATAGTATGATATAATATAATACAATATAATATAAATGTATACAAGCCTTTAAAAAGGCTGTTGAATATTAAACTATACGTATAATGATATAGTATAGCTTAATATAATATGATACAAATGAATGCAAGCCTTTAAAAAGGCTGTTGATTATTACAACTAAACAAGTGATGTTGCACAGGTTGAATGCAAAGCAATTTGTCAAGCAGTAAGCCAAGGTCAAGTTCTGAGTGAACAGAAGTGATGCAGGGGGTTATATATATAGAGACAGAGCCAAAGTCTCCGCCCCTTCTTTCAGTCCACTACTTGTGGCCAATTCAGCGACTTTTGATGGTCCCTGGCAACTAAAAATGTCGTGTAGCGCCTTTGGCAACTTTTTGGTCAGCTGATGACTCAACTCATCTTTTCAGTGGCATTGTCCGTTGATTCTCGCTATCCCGACATGCCGCTATTCCGACAACTAATGTAATAAATATTTGCCTTTACTGACGGTTAGGGTTAGGAATAGTTTTAGGGTAAGGCATATGCCTTTATTGACGGTTAAGGTTAGGAATAGTTTTGGGTTAGGCACATTTAATTAAACAGTGTGTCAGTAATAAACAAAACCAAAACATACCGCTATGCCGACAATAGAAATCAATGGCAATAGCGACATGCACCCGGCATAGTCATTGTTTTTCAGCATAAATGTAACTCTGTGCTGCTATCAGAAGTGTTTCTCATGGTGAAATAGTGCTGCAGATTAGCTCTAATCTTTAAAAATTGCTAGCATTGCCCTTTTGCATTATGAACGCAGCCATGCATGCACGTTTTCTAGAGATGAGCGTTGTGTATGACGCTTTGCCGTCATATGTCACGTCATGACGTCATCTGGCGATTTTTTCAGAGAGCCAATAGTGACTTTCTGTGATTTCCACAGGAAAATCCATATTGGACATCCAAATTTGTTCATATGGACATATGCAAGCGAAATCTGCAAAGTTGAGAGGTACAAAATCTTGTGTTCTTAAGGTGAATATCTACTGGTGTATTACTCTCCCCAAAGAGAACTAATAGGTTATAATGACAAGTGAATCACCATGTCATTTTGTGTGCAAACAATATTGTGCAGGAGCGAAATCACTTCCCAGAGAATATAGATACAAGTTCTGCTAGCTCTCTACTGGGGCCAGCGTTAGGCCCAGGATACGTTGTGGTCACGAAGCAGGTGTTGTCAATTGAGAAACTTTGCCGTTAGATTTAGTGATTTGTGGGGGTTACACCTCTCCATTACGAAACCCCGCTACTCCGAAACCCGAAACCGGGGGTGCATATCCCTACCCCCTTACCCTAACCCTAACCCCGTTCGGAGTGGCGGGGTTTTGGAAAGGAAAAACGTCCGCACTTGTGGGCGTCCCTAGCGACAAAAAAACATTTAGCAACTTTCGCAACCTTTTGGTGAATCTGGCTGCTCGTCTTTAAAGTGACAAAAATCATTGTTCTCAACATAACTGTAGCTTTGCGCCGCTGTCAGAAGCATTTCTAACGGTGAATCAGTGCTGCAGATTAGCTCTGATCTGTAAAAATCCGCTAGCACTGTCTTCTACTACAGACATAACCGTCCCCACACGTTTTCTAGAGATTGGCATTGCGTGCATGGTGCTGTGACATCATACGTAATGTCATGATGTCATCTGGTGACTTTAAGCGACTTTTCAGAGAGCCAATTGCGACTTTCTGTGATTTTTAGCAGGACTGAGTCCACTGGAAAATCCATATTGGTTTTTCTCTTACAATGGCTGCCGTTCCTCATGGCCCAGGGATCCTCTGGTTGTCGTCCCCCATGCCCCAGGGGCCCTCTGGTTGCCATACATCATGGCCCAGGGACCATCTGGTTGCCATATCCTGTAGCCCAGGGGCCCTTTGATTGCTGTCCCCCTAGGCGCTCTAGTCGCCGTACCGCATAGCCCAGGGGCCCTTTGATTGCCGTTTCCTGTGGCCCAGGGGCCCTATGGTTGCCATATCCCGTGGCTCAGGGGCCCTTTGATAGCCGTCCCCGTGGCCCAGGGGCCCTCTGATAGCCGTCCCCTGTGGCCCAGGGCCCCTCTGATTGCCGTCCCCCGTGGCCCAGGGGCCCTCTGGTTGCCATATCCCGTGGTTCAGGGGCCCTTTGCCATCCCCCGTGGCCCAGGGGCCCTCTGATTGCCGTCCTCCGTGGCCTAGGGGCCCTCTGGTTGCTGTACGACATGGCTCAGGGGCCCTCTGGTTCCTATGTCCTGTGGCCGAGGGCCCTTTGACTGCTGTCACTCCCCCCAGCCCATTTCAGTTAACCCTTATAGACTAAAGAAGTACAACTAAAGAAGATCCTAGAATAGAGGGCTCTATCGCAATCAGCATCGACATCGGTATCTGGATTGTTGTTGGGCCCCCCCTGGGCCCCCTGGATCCATGGGCCCCGGGGCGCCAGCCCCACTCGCCCGGTCGGTAATACGGCCCTGCCTGGGTCTGCCTGAACCAAATGACCTGTGTACACAAAATTCTTCTGATTCTTTAATATATTAAATGTTTTAATTTTTAAATTGTTTTAGGTATATTCCTTCACACATATAACAAGCACGCACTGACAGTTGGTGACCCTGATGTGATTTGTGGAAGGAGGATGATTGGCATGAGAGGACAAAGGGGAATACTTTCTTTACAACTCACCTCAGGATCTTATCTCCTCAAAACACTCACAGGGGGTGCCTCATGAAAAAGGTTTAATTTCAGAATTGGGGAGTCGAATAGAATAAGCACTAGAATCCTTTTCGTTATGTTTTCTTTCGTATACGTTGGCAGTAAAAATTTAAATAAAAGTGCTTTTATGAAATTGGCATGAAATTCTTAGACTGTTTTAGTAAAAGTTGCAACTAAAGGTATGAATGATTGAGGCCTTTGAATGTGTTAAGTGAAGAGTGATTTAAGTGGTGCTCTTCAGTGATAAGCTACACAGAGTGTTGGCACCTCCAATTCATGTGCGAGTGTGTGTGAACAAGAAGGCTGATACGGCAGTCAATCAAAAAGAGGATGGACTCTTCAACCAGTGGAAAAAAATTAATGATGCATAAAGACCAAAGGATAAATATTAAGGATATAGCAAATAAAAACAAGTCGGAGACATCCCTGTTATCTCAATTAGGTAAAGCTGATGTTTAGATAAATCCTTGGTTTGCTTCATACATCTGAGAACAGGTGGTTACATAAGAAAGGAAAAAGAAACAAGTGTCTGTACTCTGATACTGTGTGTTACTGTCTGTACTGTGTGTTACTGTCTGTACTGTGTGTGCGCGCATGTGTACCTGAGGGGGGAGAGAGAGAAAGAGGAATGCAATGACAGACGCTGAAGCCTGTGGGCTTGGTTAATCAGTGATAAAATATATTTCTCTCTCCCAGAACCTGCAACTGGTCTATTGGAACATCTCATTGTCTTATGCACACAAACCCAATGGAATGGAAAAAAAAACAAAAAAACAAACTGGTCACCCTCCCCATCCATGGAGGTGCTCCCGAGTCCATGTCAGGGAAAAGGGAACAGGGAAGCTCTACCCACGCTCACTGCCACCTAAAAAACAAACCACGAGCATCCTAATGACACTCGCTGATTAACCACCAAACACAAACCCAGTACAGGCCCAAAGTGAGTCACAAAACCAAACTAGCAAATGCTAACCAAACAAAAGGAACCAATGCCCACTGCTCACTCCAACCAAAATGGCCCAACCAAAATCTCCCCCCAACAAACAGGCAGGGAAACAAAACCAAGACCAAACAAAACACCCAAACAATCAAAGTAACCAAACATTTGAAGAGCCCCCCACTTGTCACAGGCTGGCTCACGGCCCTTAACAAAGAATGAGGGGAGGCAAAGGTATAGGTCAATAGATTAGTTTTATTGAAACTTAAACAAAATAAAAAGAAAGATAAATATGAGATGTGAGTTCGTTATTATGTCCAGTGCATGCAAAGTGTGAGTGCGTGGACATGTATGTGGAAATCTGAATGAATATTGCAACCCAAAACCAAACCAGAACAAAAGACAAACCAAGGTTACCTGGAGGAGCAGAGAGGGGAGAATGGTTAGTGGAGCCCTGCTTAAATTAGCGAGATCAGGTGGCTCCAATTACTCAAGGCCCACCTCTGCCTGCAGGAAGCACCGCCCCTGCAGGTCAGAGGAGGGGCCGTGACATTATATAGTGATCCCTCACCTATCGCGGGGGTTACGTTCCAGAGACCCCCGCAATAGGTGAAAATCCGTGAAGTAGCATTATATTTATTTTATTATTTATTAAATCACTGACTAAAAAAAAGTTGTTTTTTTTTCATTCATACACCTGTAGCTGTTATATCTACATGTCAGGATCTGGTTATTGTAGACATTTATCATCACAGTAACAGCGTTACAAACATTGGTGGCTGTAAACACTCATAAAACCATTAGAAATACAGAGAGGGAGAAAAACTTCCTCTCAGTATCACATAATATCTACAGTAATGCATAAGTAATGTGTTATATTACATACGCAGAAGTGTGTGTTCCTATTGATGAAGCTACCAAGCACCATTATTTTGCATTTGTTAACAAAAAACAAGCTCAGTCTGGTGTAACTGTAACATCACTTCCTGTTGCAGCAATTTTTCTTTCCAACTGTATTGTTCACCAGCTCACACACACAGAGGTACAAAAAAAAACAAGGAAGTAGAGTGGATTGGATCAGCTCAGCAGTCTCATCCAATCACAGCAGAGCATGCCCCTCACTGTGTCCCTCCAGCCAATCCATTCAAGTATCTTCTTCACTGAGGCGGAGCTCAGAATGAAGAAGAGAGAGAGAGAGAGCAGCTGAGCAGTTAGAACAAAGGTAAGTTCGTCATATTACTGTATGAAAACAGCTTTAAAGTTAAACTGTGTCTAAAAGAAGTGTGCCTGCTGTCTGAGACAGCAGCTTCGCTCAGCTGTGGGTTACAGGGACTAATGTTGGTTCATTTGATCTGTTAGTAGACACAATCTGCTGCCGTTTGTGTGGCTGTGATAAAAGTGGGTCAGCCTCGTCACTGTTTGCTCTCTAATTTACGGCTTTGCAGAAGTTAAAGGTTTTTCATTTTCACTGGTTTGTTGATGGAGGCACAAAATCTGCAGAGTTCTTTATGAGGCCTCACAGACGAGGAGCTGTTACAGACTGAATCTGGTGGAAAGTCTTTTCAGGTTAGAGAGAAACTTTTAAAGGCTTACACTTTGTTTTAAAGTGCATTTTATTACTGCTGGTGAGATACATCTGTCATTCAGCACCTTTGCTCGGTGTCCCTGAAAAATAAGCTACCTTCCATATTTGAATATGTTGTCACCACTACAGAAGTCATCATAGAAGAGTCACCTGTGATTTTAATGGTGATTAAAAACCTACAGTTTGCATGAGAAAGGTTGCAGTGTTCAGTCCTGTGTGATGAGGCAGTGACAGAGGAGCTGCAGGTGTTATCTATTCACTGCTGTGCTTGCTGTGAAATACATTTTGCTGTGCTTTGTTGAACAAGTTTGTACAGTGAAAATACACTTAGTACCTCATGGTAACAAAGTAAAAACAGAATTATACACATTTAACTTCATAAAATTTTATTTTGTTTTATTTTCAGTTTTCTTAAATTTTTACTTAAAAAAGTTTTTCCTATTTTTTAAGTCAGTGTAAGTAGCTACACTTTAGAAATGACTTCAAGAAAAGTTAAAAGTTTGAATCTTAAAGCCAGCTTCTCATTTCTTGGTTGGCTGTAAGCCAGCCTGACACTCACTGGGTTCAGATGTTGTAGACACCAGCATGCTGTACACCACCCTGCACTGGTAGGGAGGTGCACCGTGTTACCTGCTGTCCAACCAGAGAGACGTGCTGTCCTCTTCTCTTTGTCTTGGTGGTCCTCATTTACTTTTCATGTACTTGTAGAGCTGAGACACCCACCCAACACTGAACCATTCATTGGAGGAGGGGAGAGGAGCAGATGTGTGCAGACTATGACAGACAGACTTGGAGAGCTTCTGAGAGTCATAAGCCTCTGAAACTAGTGAGGGCATCCCTCCATCCTTTGCTTCATTTCAGGCTGACCGCAGTGAGGCCTGGTGCAAAGGTGAAAATCAATTCATCCTGGGTGTGATTCACTGATTGATCATTTGATATTATATCAATGAACCACATTCTAGTAAAATAAATGCATGTTGTTGTTTTTGTTTTTTTATTTGACCTCTCTTTTCTCTCCTTTTTCAAAAATTACAACCACAAATCACACTGATGTGAGTTCATTTGTGTGGCATGCATGCAGACTCAAGGTCAAGTCAATACTGGCGATCATTTCAAATCAGTTACTAATTCAATTATTCTCATTTTGAAAGTGTTGATTATTGTTTAGGAAGTTTGAATTTTCAAGCTAAATCTGCTTGATTTTCTCCTCTCTTCTGTCATTCCCATTTTTCCAGCTTGATCCTGAGCATGTCCTGAGCAGCTGTGTAGATCTGCTGATAGAGTGACAAAGGGTACGAGGTACACGCCCGCTGATCGCTAAACACAGACCCTGCAGTCATCAAACTTTGACAAATATGACAAAACAAAGTACAAGCTGATGATTTCTGGACAGTCATTGTGATCTTAAACAGGACATTTAACTTCTCCACACATTCACACATTCTTACTTTTTCCATCTGTTCCAAGGAATCTGATGATTCAATCAGCATCTCTGTCTAACACTGTCAGCCATGTTTGCCACAGCTACCTCGATCCCAGCATCATTGGGCTCAGTGCGTCTTGCACTATGTTTGTGCCCACCAGCATTGGTGACCAAGGGCCCACAGGGGAGAGGTTACTGAAACTCAGTGAGAATGGGTTTGTCTTCACATTTTGTAGATCATGCTGACACCATGATGGTGCATCCCCGTGTACCAGCTCCACGTTTTTTTCATAACAAACAAAATATTTTGAATGTCAAAATAAGTGCATTTCAATCCTACATTGAAAAATGTGAGTGCAACTTATTTTGGGGGAATTTCATCATTCTTACCTCTATACCTACAGTGAAGGTTTTACCTTAATGGGAAACCTGGATACAAATGTTTGTAATTGTAATAAAAGATATAGTTCCACAGCTTTGTTCTCTCATCACTCCACAGTTTTGACAGCTGTGGTCTTCTGGTTTACTCACAGCAAAAAAAAAAGCAAAGTTTTATGTTACTCACATGAATACAGTCACATAGGAGACCCACAAATATTCAGTAATAGCCAATGGGACAGGGAGGCAAACAACCAGTGCTTAGAATCAATAACATATTTTACTTATTTTTCTCTAAGCCCTCTGCTTTTTCCCTCAGCAAAAAAGTTGAATCGTACAGATCCAGCACTCAGAAAGCTTCTCTTCATGATTAGTGTTAAAGCACCATTAGGCCCATTGTCCTTTGCAAAGGTGAACCTTCAGCCCACTCTGAGACCAGTGGAAAAAAATTTCATAGATAGATAGATAGATAGATAGATAGATAGATAGATAGATAGATAGATAGATAGATAGATAGATAGATAGATAGATAGATAGATAGATAGATAGATAGATAGATAGATAGATGTGGTTGAAGACCATGTCCACCTCAGTGTGCCAGATGATTAACGGTGTTGGTTTGGTTCTTCCTCCTACCCCTCTAGAAGTCCACAACCATGTCCTTGTTTTTGCAGTGTTAAGATGGAGATGATTGCATTCACTAAACTCCTTAATTGTTCCTCTGTACTCCTCCTCGTCACATCCATTGATTAAGCCAACAACTGTTGAACCATCAGAGGGAAACTTTTGTCAGTGTTGTGCTGAAATCTGCCGTGTAGATGGTGAACAAGAACAGAGCCAGAACGGTTCCTTGTAGGATTATGCTGGCGATGACACTAATGTTGTTAAGTGTAGAATTATGGAGGGAAAATAAATGTAAACAAATACAGCAAAAAATAAATGTTCTTAATATGATTGATATGATGCACTGTGAATCATAACTGCATATAACTGCATTTATATATTTTTTCCTTGCTTTCAGGTTTTTTACATTAATTTCAGAAGGATCTCACTGACAAAGAGAGAAGTGATGGGAGCAGAAAGAAAGCAGCTATTTTCAGTGTGGAGAAGATAGAGCCGCAGACATGGAACAGAATAAACTGATGGAGAGTGTTAAACAAAGGCTTAAAGACCATCTTCGGGACAAGTTTACATGGATACATGAGGGGACATCGGATAGTCGGTCTCGACTTGACAGTGTCTACACAAGACTGTTCATCACCCAGCAAGCTCAGGAATTTAGTTCCATACCACACGAGATTCTAGATCACTTTAATGTCCCAGATCAGCAGTCACCATTTTCAGAGGTTAATTATCAACAGATTGACTTCCTGAATATCTTTAAACCAGGAAGAAGCAATGTCCAACAGCAACCAGCAAAAGACAAGGCAATCCAAAGAGTCTTGACGAAAGGGATCGCTGGTATTGGAAAGACATTCACTGTCCAAAATTTTGCCCTCAACTGGGCCGAAGGAAAATCCAACCAGCACATTGATTTTATCTTTGTGCTCCTCTTTAGAGAGCTGAACATGCTCAGAGATGGTGACTACAGTCTGCTGCAACTTCTTCTTTGTTTCTACCCTGAACTGAAACCCCTGGAAGGTATGCAGCAGCTTGTTAACAAGCAGGTGCTGTTCATCTTTGATGGCTTGGATGAAAATAGATTTCCACTGGACTTTGATGGAAGTGTAAGAATGGATGACATGAATCAGAGATCAACAGTCAATGTGTTGCTGACCAACCTCATCAAAGGCAACCTGCTGCCTGGTGCTCTGCTGTGGGTAACATCCAGACCTGCAGCAGCCAGTCAGATTCCTTCAAAATACATTGATCAGATGACAGAAGTCCAAGGCTTCACTGAGCGACAAAAAGAATTATACTTTAGTAAGAGATTCAGCACAGCCAGCCAGGCCAAAGAAGTCCTGTCTTGTCTTAGAGGAATGATAAGCTTCTATTTTATGGGCCATATTCCAATCTTTTGCTGGATCATTGCTGAGGTGTTTAGGAAAGGATGGAGTGATGAAAAGAGTCGCAGGATCACAACAATGACAGAACTGTACATTTATTATTTACTCATTCAAACACAAAGAACAACACAGAAATATGCAGGGAAAAGCTCAAAGAAGAGAGCCAAAAAGAAAAAGTCTCAGGCCCAGAATTCTGCCATGCTGTCAAACCTGTCCAAGTTGGCATTTGATCAGCTGCAGAAAGGAAACATCATATTCTATGAAGAGGACCTCAGAGAAAGTGGCATCAACGTTGATGAAGCTTCAGTGTTTTGTGGGTTTTGCTCAGAAATCCTGAAGGAAGAACGTGGTCTGTACAAGAAAAAGATGTTCAGCTTTGTGCATTTAAGCTTTCAGGAGTTTCTTGCAGCTCTTTACATGCACCACTGCTGCATGACAAAGAACATCAACACTTTGAAGTCTTTCCTGAGTACTGATCCTACAGATATGAGCTTTCTTGAACTACAGAAAAAGGTTGTGGATAAAGCCATGCAAAGTGAGAAAGGTCAGTTAGATCTGTTTCTCTGTTTCTTCCTTGGATTTTCCCTGGAGTCCAATCAAACCATGCTGCAGAGTTTACTGCCTCAGGCAAAGAGCAGCTCGGACACCAGTGAAGAGATGAAGGGATACCTAAAAAATTTCAGTGTTGAAAACATTCCACAAGAGAGGTGTATGAATCTTTTCCTCTGCAAGATGGAGCTCAAGGAAGAGAGATTTCAGGATGACATCAGAATGTATCTAAATTCAGGAGTGAGACTCTCACCCATTGACTGTTCAGTACTGTCCACCATGCTGCAGATATCTGGGGAAGTGGTTGAGGAACTTGATCTGACAAAATCCATTACACCATTTATAGGGACTGAGAAACTTGTCCAGCAATTGAAGAACTGCAAAAAGGCTGTGTAAGTAGTACAAGTACAAATTGAGGAAGTAAAATGGTCCTCTTGGATAAAATGTCACATATGTTATGTTTAACTTTATTCCCATTCAACAGCCAAAACTAAGAGCTATTAGCTATGGTTACAGACATGGACAAAATTTTTGGTTCCCTTCTGTTAAAGAAAGAAAAATGCACAGTGATTTCTGAAATAACTTGAAACTGGTAGAAGTGATAATAAATAAAAATTTACTGAGAAAGAACTAATGAAAACTCAGACATTGCTTTTCAAATATGGTTCAACAGAATTGTTAAAAAAATAGATAATGAAACTGGCCTGGAGAAAATGATGGCACTCTTAATATTTTGTAGCACAACCTTTTGAGGGAATCACTGCAATCAAGTGCTTTCTGTAACTCTCAGTGAGACCTCTGCACCTGTCGACAGGTATTTGAGCCCCCTCCACGTGAACAACCTGCTTTTCATTAGTTAAGGATCACTAAATTTTTATTTATTATTACTTTTCTCAGTTTCAAGTTATTTCTGTAACTTCTGTGGTGTTTTTTCCTTTAAGAGAAGGATACTAACAATTTTGTCTGTATGTGTCAAATGTAATCAAGCTGGTTTTGCAACAACTTGGTCTCTGACAGATTTCCGAACTTGCCAAAAAAGTCACATTATTTCTTAATTTTGCTTCTCCTTTTTGACTCTGTACAGTTTACTGTGTGGGAACTACAATGTGAGCTGCATATACACAAGAATAAGAAAAGTAAATAAGTGTAGTCATTAAAAATGTTTGGTTTAGCCCTGAGTTCTGCAAAAATTAGATGGTGTACTATGTTACTTTTCTCTATTTTGGGCTGCTGTTCCCTTCAAGATGCAGTGATACACTGCTGTTAGATGACTTCATATGTGTGACAGGCAGAGATGGACCCAGATGCAGGACTCTGGATACAGACATAACATAAAAGGTGTTTATTGCAAAACAAAAACCAAAATCCTCCTGAGAGCCAAATGTAGAAAGTAATCCAAAAACAAACCAAAGCTTGACCAAAAACACACAGACACACCAATTATGACAAAAGAAACAACACAACAACAAGCAGAGAAAACACAGGACTTAAATACACCAGGGGATAACGAGGGAAAGTGGAAACAGCAGATAACACAGCTGAACACAATGACACTAATGAGACAAGGGGAAGCAACACTAAACACACAGCACAAGATTCAAGACTTTACCAAAATAAAACAGGAAATGGACACCAAGCCTAAGACACCAGAACTTGACAAACCTGAACCACAAACACAAATACACTGGGCACAGCCCAGGACCATGACAGCAATGCTCAGATTGCTTCCTGGATGTCTCTGTCTGTCCACTGGTAGGTTTGCAGTTCCAATTTCATACTTAGATCATATGCAGATGTGAAGCATAACCAGGGGCGTGGTGGCCATCGGGAGGTTCGGGAGGTTTCCCAAACGGCCGGTCGTTTCCAGGCCAAATCGGCCGGTGATCAGAATATCTTTTTTTTTACCCAATTAAGCACAGCTGCTCTCACGGCCACAGGTGCAGTCCGCACCTGCAAATAAAGTTCTCTTGTCTTAAAATGATGGTTTGTCCGTTGTATGGTCGGATAAAAGGCCTCTCCAAACCAAGCTCCTGGGCTGAATTTTAACCCCAGCCCGCCCCTGAGCATAATATGTCAAGGGTTGCTGATGACAGCTGGATTTCCATCTATACCCCAGAGTCCAAGCAACAGTATTAAATGGAAGCTGTGAAGTCTTAACTTTTTTACAGACAGCATGGGAACTACAATGATTTCAGCCATCCAGCCTTCTTTAATATGATTTGTAGTTTATTAAAATTTTATTTAAATATAATACTTTTAGGTATTGTTTTAAAAGGAAAGGAAAACAAAACAATTTAAAAGTGATGTCAGATTTTGAAAGAATTTTCAAGCAAACCTCTGACACCAAAATGAGCTTAAGTAAATAGAAACTGTTGATGGTGGAAACTTTTTAAATTCAAAGTTGAGTCAGGTGTCATTTTAGATTTGTTACACCTAAAATGGTGATGTGACATTATGGCAATTTTTATCATTAGCATGGACATTTTTATTCTACAAAGAACAATGACTGCAGGTGTATAACTATTATTTTTCTTCTTCTTCTTTTTCTTTTGCTTTTCTTCTGATTTTGCAGACTCAAGAATGGTCATTTAAGCAATGATTGTCTAGGTGTACTACTGTCCATACTTCAGTCAGCAGACTCTTGCTTGAGAGAGCTGTGCCTGGTGTATTTTTCTAACTTCAATGATGATTTTCCGTACGATCTCGTTGCTGTACTGGGAAGTCCTGACTGTAAACTGGAGACACTGAGGTCAGTTTAAAGAACTGTTTCTGCAGGTTTATACTTCTTTACTCAAGTTCTTTTGAAATCTGAGATATATGTCTATCTAGCCACTGAATTACAGTAAATGACATTAGCACATCAAAACAATGAACAAAAGTTCACTTCACCTTATTTATAACTGATATGTGTTTTGCACAGGTTTTCTGGGTTTTCTCTAGACTTTAGGAATTGTCACAAAATGGTCTCTATCCTTCAATCAGAACTATCACCCCTGAAGGCGCTGCATTTGACCAACTGCATATGCAGTTATCCAAAGGACTGCAGTGGATATTGTACAAAAGACATGAAGACAAATGAGAACTATGTAGAGTCCAGTGATGAATTCCCCCCACTGACTATGATTCCTTCTGCTTTGATTGGTCCGATCTGTAAACTGGAGAAGTTCAGGTAAATTAGTGGCAGCATAATTATTCACACTCTCTCTGCAAGTTATGATGTTAAGGTGTTTTTATTTTGTTTGCAGCATGCCTGGATGTTACCTGAAAAATAAATGCTGTCAGGTTTTTGCCTCAGTTCTCAGCTCTAACTCCCAGTTGAGAGAGCTTGACCTCAGTCGCAATGACTTGCAGGATTTAGGCGTGCAGCTGCTCTCTGTTGGACTTGGGAGTTCTAGATGTCGGCTGGAAACACTGAGGTAATGATGGCAGTGTTAGCTTCATGTGGTTCAGATACTGTACAACATGTGCAGTAGCAGTTAAGAGTAGTACCAGCCTTTTGCTTTAGTAAGAGCTGTTTTCTCTCCAGGCTGTCACGCTGTGGGATCACAGAGGACGGCTGTGTCTCTCTGGCTTCAGCTCTGAAATCCAACCCCTCCCACCTGAGAGAGCTGGACCTTAGCTACAATCATCCTGGAGTGTCAGGAGTGAAAGTGCTCTCTGAGCAACTGGAAAACCCCAAATGTAGACTGGAAGAGCTCAAGTTGGTATACTGAAAAACTTGCTCACTGAAGTATTTTTTTTTTTTCCAGTATGGGGATGTCTTGACTGTTTAAGAAAACAATTCTGCTGTAGAGCTAGAACGGCTTAACCAACATAGCATAACATAAATTTTACATAAAGATGATTTTTTTTTCCTTTCTTTTTTTTGTACCACAATGTAATGTGACCTGACTTCAGTCATTAGTTCCTCCACAACTGTGAAGTTAGAGGGAAGTCAATTCAGTTATATTGGATGAGAAAATCTAATAATGAGTGAGGAAACTGTAGTGAGCCCCTTTGTCCCCATCCGCAGGCCAGCGTGAGATTTGAGAACTTTTTAGAAAAATATAATCAAAGGGGTGACAGTGTCTCAAAGATCTTTTCATATCAGGAATGTTTGGCTTATTCCCCGTTTACATTCCCCCATTAATGTTCAGTGCCAATAATGTCATGAGACTGTAGAGTGGAGTCCACTGACGCACTCCTTGGTCTTCTTTTTTTTCTTTATTATTTCTTTATGTAGCTCTTCAAAGCTTTGAGTCCACAAAGACAAACCAGAGAGTGCAGCACGTCTGAAAAACTGAAAATCTCGAATCATATTCATATACTTATTCACTGATATTTAATGGCCCTTTATATTGCTTCACAGCTGAGAGTACTTTCTTACTTATGTGCTCCTCTGCCTCAGTGTCGACCATAATGAAGAACACTGGGTCAACCCACATCTTCTGAGCAAGTGTAAGTGTTACTGAGTTTCTGCTCTGTGAAATGGACTAAACTGATACTTAACTCATACAGTTTCTTTCATAGATGCCTGTGATCTTACATTCGACCCCAACACTGTGAACAAAAACCTCCTGCTAACTGAGTACGACAGGAAAGTGAGCTACACTCAGGAAAAGCAGCCCTATCCTGATCATCCAGAGAGATTTGACCAAATAAATCAGGTGCTGTGTAGAGAGGCTCTGACTGGGCGCTGCTACTGGGAGGTGGAGTGGGAAGCATTTGTGAATATTGGTGTTGCGTATAAGAGCCTACAGCGGAAGGGACACTGGGCCATAGAAATTGACCGAACCAACAAGAGTTGGTGTTTCAATATCACCTCTTCAAATGGTTACTCCTTCCGACACAACCTGAAGGAAACTTTTATACCAGTCCCACACATTGATGTCCAAGAATTCCCAACAAAAACCAAGAGACTGGGACTGTTTCTGGACTGGCCAGCCGGCGTTCTCTCTTTCTACTTGGTGTCTGATGACACGAAAACTCTCATTCATACCTTCCACACCACTTTCACTGAGCCTCTCTACCCAGCATTCACTGTTTATTTAGGATCCTCTTTGACCCTGTCCAGTGTCCCGAAGATGAAAATGTATACTGTGAGTATTTCTGGTTGTCTTGTAGCACCATATTGTTGTTTGACTGGAAAAATGAGTTTTGTTTTCCCTCTCTGCATTTTTAGGCTCAATCAAGCTTCACACCTGAGATGAGATTAGAAAGAACAGGCATTTCATACAGGTAAGATATGCAAGCTTTGATGGTTACCATTCTAAATACAGATTGTCGTGGTCTTAGAACACATTCAGATTTGCTGTATTTGGTTTGGTGGTGGGTCAGTGATGGTCTAGGGGGGCACATCCATGTAGGAACACACAGACCTTTATTTTTAGACAACAGCACCCTTGACTGCCATTAAGTATCAGGATGAAATTCTTGGACCCACTGTCAGACCCTGCGTTGATGCAGTGAGTACCGGGTTCCTCCTGGCGCACGACAATGCCCTGCCTCATGTGGAGAAGGTATGCAGGCAGTTCCTGGAAGATGAAGGTATTAAACCACTGACTGGTCCCCACACTCGCCTGGCCTAAATCCAAGAGAACACCACAAGTGTTCCTTTAAGTTTTTTGAGCAGTATATTTTTGGAGCTTTGCCTTGCCACCAGACATGTTTGACAAATTTAGTAATTTTACTTTAGAATTTGTGGTTTACCACTGCTTTACCAAAGACATCCTGGCCTTGCCAATTATCAGTTGAACAGGGAAACACTAGTCAGTTGTGTTGTTGTCTGTGTACCTTCTCAGACATCTGGCGTTTGAAAAAAGGTGACTGACTTCTTTAAGTTTCTTGAAGACTTTTTGCCTCTCATCCATAAGGCTTTGTCAGTTCTAAAAGCAAATGGTGGTACCTGGTACCTGGTACCTGGTACTCAGTGCTGGTGTTTTTTTGTTGTCGTTGTTGTTGCTGACAATTCTAGAAGCACTGCTGTCAATTTTCAACCACTGTCAGTCTCGTTACTAACATTTTTTTCTTATTCCCATATTGACTGGTTTTGTGTTGTTCAGGTTCACGTTCCCTGGTCCGGGGTTGTTCCGGTGTTCTTTGACTGGTCTGGTCTTCGATGTGACTCATGAGAGCGAGGTCACCTACAGGACTCTGATCTGGGATCCTATGGTTCTCCAGCCAGCGCACAAGGTGGCTGGAGGCCCGCTGTTCAGCATCGAGTGTTCTCAGGACTCTGTTCGTCAGCTGCACCTCCCACACTGTGAGCCTGAGCCTGGTAAGGACACCAGCCTGACCGATAATTAAACCTAGAGAAACATTTTTTTACTTTCTAGAAAACTTGGATGGGGGTCTATAGCAGTGAAATAAATGGTGTGTTTTCACAGCACTGGTCTCTGACAGCATCGCTGTTGTTCACATCACGGATGATGGCATGAGCATCATACAGCCTCTGGAGATCACTGAAACTCACGTGGTCGTGGACGTTCCTCACCTCTCTGCCTTTGGCATCGTCTGGGATCTCACCGCGCGGTTTTTCAATTACGGGACAAAACCCATTCGTGGCCAAGTCCTGCTGTTCCTCAGAAACAGGCCGCGCCTCATCCTCAGTGTGATGCTGCTACCAGGAAACGTCCCTCTGCACGACGTATGCTTTAATTATTAAGTGGCTTCTAAATGAATAACTAGTCTCAGTGTCACCACAAAAATATTGAACTTTTGGTGATCAGGGCTTTTTTTTATCAAAATCACTGCTCTAGCAAAATGTCCTGATATCTTTAAAGGTGAAAGCGCAGCACACTACTTCAGAGTACATCGAAGTGCCGTCCTTCTGTTATTTCCACAAAGGCCAAAAGTACAGTCTCAACAGCGCCCCACAGGACTTTAAAATCCAGCCTGCAGTGAGTATCAGTCACACCGTCTGCAGCCATTTAATCCACAAAACTTTAAAAATGCCATATTTTCATTTCATTTCAGTGTGCAGAGTTTTTTGAAAATTATGGACCAAATTACCACCCGACCTTTGAGATCATCCTGACCATGAGCACAGAGGAAGTGACGTTGATGGTGCAAGATCCAGAAAAGACACAAGTGTGGGAGCATGACCTCCATCTGCCAGGTCGGTTTGGTTTGAAGGCATTTAAGAGAAAACCTTATTTTCACAACCAGTTTTGGAAGGTTTGCTGTCTTGATAAGAATCAGTGAGTTTGCAGAGCCGCTGACTTTGATTTGCAGAACTGTTGCTCTGAAATATGCTCATTGGTCATTGACTTATTTTTCCAGCTTCATCCTCTCATGATTCTCCAGCTGGAAGTCCTCCTCAGATGGGGATCAACACCTCAGCAGAGAAGCTGCGACGAGCTCGGACAAACTTCATCGATAAAGTGTCGGATCCGGTTCTGAACAAGCTGCTGGATGAGCTGCAGCACTTCACCGTACTGACCGACGCTGAGGGCGAAGCAGCCAGAGCCAAACCCAGAGCCGACAAAGCACGAGACCTGATCGACACGGTGCGAAAGAAAGGAGCAGAAGCAAGTTCAAAACTGATCGACGTCTTTCATGCCAACGATCCGTACCTGTGCAAAGAGCTCAGCTTAATGTGAAGCAGAAATCTGTGGAGTGACGATCACATGCTAACATCACCAAGCACAACACACACTCCACA
This sequence comes from Archocentrus centrarchus, assembly GCF_007364275.1. Lineage (NCBI taxonomy): Eukaryota > Metazoa > Chordata > Actinopteri > Cichliformes > Cichlidae > Archocentrus > Archocentrus centrarchus. The sequence goes on from NC_044346.1 coordinate 670,658, forward strand.
AAAGAAGAAAAACCAACACTGATGTGACTTCAGAGGCTTTAACTGTTCGATTGTGTGAGGTTCAAGCTGAGACTGATCAACACTAAAAAAGCCAAAGCTGACATTCCTGCATTTTCCCATCAACACATCAAAAAGTGTGCTCAGTGAATATTATGCTGAGAGTGCTGTGCTGCCAGCTGGGATTAATATTGCATATCAGCTATATTTTAGCTATATTGGAGCTTTGTGGCACAACAGCCTCTGAAAACAGAATAGAGGAGCAAGAAGAAGCGCTCCAGCTAGATAATTCACCTACAGACCAGACAGAGAGATGAAGTGAATTAATTTCTATATGATCAAATGATGTGGCAACATTATTCTCATTGCATCAAATGTCAGATGCTGCTGGGTTCTCAATGCTGTGAGATAACTGGTTTCAAAGAGCAGCCAGTAGACTGTAGTTTGAGTCCTGTTTGGAACTTTGTTTTTCTTGTTTTCATTTTTGCTTATGAGGATGAGGTTTGGTGATGGAGGCACAAAATCTGCAGAGTTCTTTATGAGGCCTCACAGACGAGGAGTTGTTACAGACTGAGTCTGGTGGAAAGTCTTTTCAGGTTAGAGAGAAATTTTTAAAGGTTTACACTTCATTTTAAAATGTGTTTTATTACGAGTGGAATTCAGTTCAGTTCAATTCAATTTTATTTATATAGCGCCAAATCACAACAGTCACCTCAAGGCGCTTTGTATTGTGTATTGACTTATAAAATACAAGACTTCTATTACAGGCTTTTGTTTTCCCATCAATCACAAACAAAAAAAATGTGTGTGTGTGTGTGGTGGGGGGGTGGGGGGGGGGGGGGGGGGGGGGGGGGGGGGGGGGGGCAGGAGGAGGAGGGGAGGTGAAGGAACTCAGGGGTGCCTAATCAGCGCTGTGCCTCTGTTACTGATATCATATGCACAGCTGTTAAATACAGAAAATGCCAACTAGAGAAATAATTTTGCCACATTGTTTTGGCGCCCCCCCTCTTGTGAGGCACCCCTATGCATTGCATTTAGTGCATACCCACTTTTTGCGCCACCTTCGAAGGGTGGCTGGCCTCTCCCTTAGAGATAAGGTGAGGAGTGCGGCCATCCAGGAGGGGCTCAGAGTAGAGCCGCTGCTCCTCCACATCGAAAGGAGCCAGTTGAGGTGGCTCGGGCATCTGATTAGGATGCCTCCTGGCCGCCTCCTGGGTGAGGTGTTCCGGGCATGTCCCACCGGGAAGAGGCCCCGTGGTAGACCCAGGACACGCTGGAGAGATTATGTATCTCGGCTGGCCTGGGAACGCCTTGGGGTCCCTCCGGATGAGCTGGAGGAGGTGGCTGGGGAGAGGGAAGCCTGGGCTTCTCTGCTTAGGCTTCTGCCCCCGCGACCCGGCCCCGGATAAGCGGAAGAAAATGGATGGATGGATGGACTTGGCAACACTGACCGCAGTGAGAGCCAACAGTTTGTAATTTCCTGCTTGTGGTCTCACAGAGCGAGATCCGGCTTTAGATACATCTGTCATTCAGCACCTTTGCTCAGTGTCCCTGAAAAATAAGCTACCTTCCATATTTGAATATGTTGTCACACCAACATGCAGATAGTTCTATATCATATAAACACTGACTATCCCTTTAATTTTAGGGGGGGCACGTTGAAAACTTTGGATAGTTTTTCTTCAATCATAACAAGTGTATTGTTACAATGAAGTATTTGCCATCTCGCAGTATACAGTCATATAATGAACATTAAAAAAGAATTGGACGATAAATTAACATATCTGTATTTTCATACTAGAGTGAAGCAAACAAGCACTGCAGGCCTGGCAAAAAACACCTGTAGGGTAGGTGTTAGTTATTAATGAAGCTGTCTGAAAGAAACTGATGACATTCATATGTCCAAGGGATGTGCGCTCAACCCTGGTGTAAACTGAACTACTGGGCCATAATCACTTCACCTGCCACAGCAAAGTAAATCCAGTCCTTGAGGGTTTTTTCCTAACTTTTAACCTTTTAAAGCTTCACTCTATATTAGTTAATATGCTGTTAGCTAATATAATTCTAATTCTGAATATAAATTTGAAAAAGGCTATCTTCAATATCTATTACAATGTAATTTTTTTAACACGTTTTTACCATGAATGAGGCTAATTGGCAGCATACTTACGTTTTTAAAAACATGCTGCTGTCAGAGTCTAGTGCTTTCTGTGGGTCTGCAGTGAGTGCACTGTTTGATGGCACACTATCTGTAGGTGGACCAGGTCCTGTCTGGAAGGCTGAAATGACTGAGATAGTCCTCAGGTCAGCAGATCTTGTCATGTATCGTCTGTGTGGCAGACAGGAAGGAGGACCCCAAATGCAGGACACGTCAGGCACAGGTAAAAAGTAACTCTTCTTTTATTTTTAGGTGTTTAACAAAAAGGCCAAACTAGCAGAGCTAGTGGAAAAATACAGAGCAAAAATACGAAGGCGGAACAAGACACACAGCGGGAGACGAATACGGGACCGCGACGCGACAACAGGCACTGGAAACACAAGACTTAAATACACAGGAGGGCTAATGAGGAAGGTGGAAACAGGTGGTAACACAGGTGATAATACTGACGAGACCAGGGGAAGCAAAACTAAACACAAGAGACCGGGACTGGATGGCTATCAAAATAAAACAGGATGTAAGACGATGGAACAGAGACACAGACCTGAGAATGCAGAGAGAACACCAGGGACTAGAAATAACAATTAACCTCACCACCAAAAGAAACCCAAAACAGAACAGACAAGATGAAGCCAAACAACACCACACAGGGTCCCGGACCATGACAGTACCCCCCCCCCCCCCCCCCCCCCCCCCCCCCCCCCCCCCAAGGGACGGCCCCGGACGTCCCAACCAAAACAAAACAAAACAAAACAAAACCAGACCAGGGCGGGAGGAGGGGGAACCGGATGGAGGGACCGAAACCAGCCAAACCCGGGAGACAAAACAGAAGTCAAAAACAGTTCAGGGGGTCTGCCAGGGAAGTGACAAGGTCCAAAACAAAACAAAAATACAGGGCAAACCAAAAATCGGCACCACCAAGCCAGAAAAAACAGTCCAATAAACAGTTCAGGGTACGAGGACAAAGATGGCCGAAGCAATCCAGAGAACCAAAACAACAAAACACAAAGAACCAGAAACAAAAAACACAGGGCCCAAACAAAAAACAGCACAAGGCCAGAAAACAGTGCATAATGTTCAGGGGGCCGCCCAGGCCAAGGGGCAGAAATCACAGGCCAGGAAAAAGAAGGCTCCTCAGGAGGCCAACCACGCTCCCAGCGACGGCGACGAAGCAGGTCAGGAGCATGGACCATGACAGATCTGCCCCAGCGGCTTTGGTGTTAATGAAATAACAGGTGGACTAGGGGGGCAATATTGAGACAACCTCCCAAACAGGAATGGTTTTACAGGAGGAGGCCAATGATGTTTTTTCCCTCCTCATCGTTTTGGATGTTTTTTTCTCTAGTTTTGCATTTGGCTAGGGTCATCCATCCATCCATCCATCCATCCATCCATCCATCCATCCATCCATTCATTCATGTATCCATTTTCTTCTGCTTATCCAGGACGGGGTGCAGGGTCAGTGGCCTCAGCAGAGAAGCCCAGGCTTCTCTCTCCCCAGCCACCTCCTCCAGCTCATCTGGGGGGTCCCCAAGGTGTTCCCAGGCCAGCCAAGAGATATGATCTCTCCCGTGTGTCCTGGATCTGCCTCCCAGTAGGACATGCCTGGAACACCTCACCCATAAGGTACCCAGGAGGCATCCTAGTCAGATGCCCGAACCACTTCAACTGGGTCCTTTTGATGTGGAGGAGCAGAGGTGCTACTCTGAGCCCCTCCCAAATGCCTGCACTCCTCACCCTATCTTTGAATCCAAAGGGACATACCACCTACACTCATACAGGCCTACTGTAAGGATTTTGTAGTTTAGATTTTCACTGCAGAAAAATCATGAAATTGTATTTAATGGTTTTATAAATCTTCTCCCAGCCTCCTCACAACCTTAACACAATCTACAGAGTGGATCCTCTTCAAAAGCAAATCCAGACTCTTCTAATCCCACCAGTTCATCAGGATCCAGGAGTGTCAGCTTAAGATTCATGTGCTGACATTCAGGTGCGTTACATTCAGTCTGTGTTTAGATCAGGTGGAGGTGAGGGGAACCAGATCAGAACAGCTCCACTTGCACTGAAGAGATGGAGCAGGTGAATAGTTTTCCTACTTATCATCACATTTCCAGGTTAGAGGCTGCTTACTGTGACGCTGATATCCATATCTGTAATTGTCACTCCAAATTATGACCTTTTACGTGTTTATGTAACCACGTCTGACCACAGCAGGCTTCATGCTTGTGGGATCTAACATTTTGCTTTGTCTCCTGAAATGCACACACACTCACAGTGCAGTGTGACATGGAACAAAATGAAAGAGCACAACGTGCAGCGTATGCTCTGTTAAATATTCCACAAGCTAAAGATCTCTGCACAAAGCTGCATAAAGAGGAAAATGTATAATATTCACATGTTCTGTGAGTGTGGAAAAGTCCTTCCATCAGAGCTGTGGCTGATCACCCACACACCAGTGAGTTCACAGAGTGGATGCTGATTTTGTGTCCATAAAGTTTGTGTTTACTCTGCTTACCTGTTTTTAAAGGGTCAGGAGGTCAGAGCTCCCTGAGGGATTTCCAGACAAAGATGGAGCTCCTTCATCTGTGTGTCATTAGCTCAGTCTTCACAAGTAAACAAGTACTCAAGCAGTATAATGATTTTTATTGCAGCATTATGTCGCCCCTGTTTTAACTATTTGTTTGCAGGTGTCTGTGTGGTTCATATATATATTATTCTTTAACAGAGCAGCAAACAGCGGTCTTCTCTGCTGCATGAATCGCTGCCACGGGAGAAGCAGCAGCAGAGTGGACGTCTTCACTGAGAGCCGTGCTCTCCTGTGGCAGCCGCTCTTCGATGGTACGATTGACTTTACTTTGGTTTTAGTTAGGTTTTTTAACAGGGAAGATAATTTGATAGCAAAAAGTGTCCTGTGTTCTTTTAATTTAAGGATTGGTTGAATTCTGTCCAAAAAGGTCTTCGATGAGCTGATGGCTGTGAGAAGGACTGAGGAAGAGGACGTGATCCTCCTGAAAGAAATGAGGCAGCACTGGACGTCTGACAGGCAGAGGGAGCTGAGTCTGCAGGATGCTGCTGTGGAGGAAGGTAGGAACAGAGAGAGGATGGTTGAACTTGTTCCAGTATAATTCTTTAAGTATCTGTTCTAAGAGCTTTTTAAACAAGCCAAAATATCCTTCTGGCTCACTGAACTTTGAAAAAGTTTGAGCCATTCATGGTCTTTTTTTGATTGCCTGTTAGAAGGCTATTGTGGTTTACTTAGCCTGCTTAAAACGAAAAAGGTTTGAGTGTTCTTCATGTGCCAAAATCCTGACTTTATCCAGCTTCATTTATGTGGCAGTTTTATCCTGAGAAAAGTAATTAAAGATTCCCAACTGACTGTGCTGTGTGATTCAGGTCTGTGGGCACACTGAGCTCAAAGCTAAACTGCAGATGCAGGTGAAGGTGTCGGAGAGGAATACCTCAGGATCTTCCAGACTCCTGGGACTCCTGCAGAACCACTGAAGGGGCTTGATGATGAAGATGGCAGAGGGATGTATGAGAGCACTTCAGAAAGCAGTTGTGATGATGAGGATGTGTAGCTGTGTGACACCAGCAGAGGTGTGGATCTGATTCTCTGATCATTCTCTAAACTTTTTCCATATTTAATGTTGTAATAACTTTGCATTCTCTGTTAGGCGCCTCATGGACGATGTCCATCAGCATGACTGCTCTCTTCTGGCAAGACCTCACCTGCTGCCTCCTCCCTCCATCCCTGACAATCACAGCTGACTATTGTGTTGAGCTTCTCTGTTAAATCAGTTAAATGTAAATTCCTCAGATCAAACCCGCCACACCTTTGGTCAAATGCAGCAATTTGCTCCTCACCATCATCCAGCTCTACATCAGGTGTGTGCACTGTGAAGATTCAGTCCTGGAGCTGGCCGTAAGAAACAAACATGTGATTCACTGAGCCTGTTGCTTCAGCTGCTCTTTTCACTCTGTGGATTTCAGAGACCTTTTGCTAGAATGGCAGTTTATTCTTTAGAATTAGACCATCAGCAGCCGTTTGCAACTATCTGAGATTTGGTGTCACCTTCTCCATCACCACTGTGCTGTGACCAGTGACCAGCTACTTAGTAATGCGTTACTCTAATCTGACTACTTTTTCTCAGTAACAAGTAATCTAACGTGTTACTATTTGCAATCCAGTAATCAGATTAAAGTTATTTATCCAAGTCACTGTGCGTTACTATTTTTGTCATTTTCCTCAGTACAAAGATATGTTTTTGCTTTCTTCTTGCGTCTAGGGGAGTGACGTCTGGCAGATGCGACAGTTAAGTCCCGTTTTTAGCACGAGGACAATAACATCACACAAACACACAAATGTAAACAATGGAGGGAGGAGAGAGATGCACGTTTTCTAGCTGAAATACAGGCTCTATTGTGAGTCTGTGTCAGCTCAAGATGACAATATCATGGTTAGTTGTGCGCTCTGTGCTGGCGACAAAGTGCTATCTAGTTTCAAAAACACTACGTCAAATATGAGGAAACATCTGGAGTCACGGCGCAGTCAAACTTACAGAGCGAGTCGCAACAGGTGGAGCGAAGCAGAGCTGCAGTTAATGCAGCAGCCCCCCAGCACCCAAACAACAAAAGCTGGACTCCGGTACAAACCAGTAAGTGGGGGAGAGCTAAAAAAGTTGAAAAGCCCTCTACTGCAGTAAGTAGTAGAGGCTGGTGTTGTGCCAAAAAGTGATCGTCTGCCAAACAGCAATTTTCTTTATTTGCCAAAAAATCATTCGATGTATTTAAACGGCCGTAAATGACTTGCTGACCTCTGTGAAGCATATATCAAACATATCTCTCATGAATGATATCAGGTAATATTGAGTGAGAAACAGCATTTCTATAACAAGATAGAAGCTGCACTCAGTTTTTGGCAAAGTGACTTTTATATATTCGTTTTTTTTTTCAAGGTAAAATCTGTCTGACATTAAAAATTTTTAAACAGAAATCTGGCTCAAAGGCTGCAGAAATCACAACAAATATAACATCACAGATCTATAAAGATATTTGAAGTGGCCAAAAAGCTCTGGATTGATTATGATGTAGGTACAATAACACAGACTCCTAAAGACTGTTGAAAAACACGTTATTTCTGCATTTTATACCATCACTGGCTGTGAGTACAGATGAGCTGCTGTATTTCTACTATTTATATACTTTTTATTCATGTAAACATGTAAAGAAAAAGCTGTGACAGCGTGACGCTGCCTATGACATCAGCTCAAGACCCAAGTTATCATGTTAGCAGATAAAATACTGCTGGTGGTGCTTCCAGACTTCTGCATGTGTATTTGGTTGTGGCCTGCTGCTTAATGTAACCTAATATAACATCATATTCTAACATGGTGATGACATGTACTGCATGTTCTCCATAATGTTCCTACAACTACAAACTCTGAGATGGTTCAAATTCTGCTCAATTGTGAAATGCACATTTTCATCAGGTTCAGGTCTTATTCTGATCAATGAATCACAGAATCATGTTACATGAGGTCATCCATGGTTTTTATTTCCATATAAAAGTAAATCTGGATATTATATTTAAATCTGGTCCTGTCATTGGACACAGTGTGCATACATTATTCTGTCACTTGACAGCCTGTAATTAGACACCATATTTAAAGTACTGCTGCTTTTGAAGGTGAGATCAAATCACTATTGTTTTTATGAAAAACAATAGTGATTGTTTTTCATAAAAAAAGGAAAAAGTGTAAAAAGAAAAATACTGAAGAGCTCTCACTGAGTGCTATCAAAGCCTAACACAACAAGGTGTCCAAAATATAAGAAATACTTTATTTATCCCAAAAGTCACTACTGAGTTACAGCAGCCAAATACATAGAAAACAAAAAAGAATTCAATAAATAAAACCTTTAAATATGCTTAATAAAGAGCTTAATTATATAATGAATGCAGGTATGAGGTGGTAAAGCATCCATGAGAGTGAAGCTGAAACAGCTGTTAGAGAAAGTGTTGAGCTGCAGGTCCAGTGAGGGCTGCAAAGGACGGTCAGAATCTACAGCGAATCACAACCACAGACATCTGGATGAGCTCTGCATCAGCTGATGGAGGAATCCAAACAGTGTGTCGACTCAAACTGGATTCAATGACAAATTCGGTCAGTGAAGGACCTGCACCACCACTTCCTGTGCAAAACACATTAACATGTAATTACTTTTTTGAGGATAACACAAAGCAAGCATGTTCATAGGTGTCAGGGGGAATGCTACACTGTGGTCAATCCACAGACAAAAGGCGGATCGGATCAAGTTCGATTTTTCTGACTTTCGCAAGTGAACAAACAGGACTGACCAATCAGAGCGCTGCATTTAGCAGCATGTGAGGTCATAGCTCAAAACACGCACCGATGGACTGACTATACAGTGATGTGGAAACAATAAAATCAAACTATTTTACCTCAGACACACAGCTACAGGCTGCTCCGGGTCAGTCGGCTCTCTGATATTATCCTCTGCCTCCTCACATGTGATCCCAACTCTGCCAACAAGAGCTCAAACTGTCCCACTGACATCCTGAAATATGCGCGAAAGCATCCGTGATGCAGCTTCAACTCCGGGATCAAACCATGAAACTCTCCCTGCTGCTGTTTCTTATGAGTTGGATGAACCCATAAACTCTCTTTCTTCCTTCTCTTGTTTAGAAACATCAGCACCTCATTACATCATTGCTTGATGATGACTGCATTTTTTTTCCACCGTGTGTTATATGAGGAGGATTTATTCGCAAAAACGCAACGCGTCCGGTGTGTATATAGGTTACACGACAGGTTTGCATTCGAAAGATTCGGAATTTCGTGTCGTTTTTACGCAACGCATCCGGTGTGAAAGGGCCTAAAGTCTGTGCAGGAAATCACAGTATTGTTGTTGGGCAGCACAGTAAATGCACGGACTCATATATGACAGTCTTAGACCAGTGGAAATATTCTACATGTTCATATGAATAAATTCTGGAACACTGCACTACCCTAGGATTAATGAAAACATGTTTAAAACCATGATGGTTTCATTGTGGGGAGATCCCTGCTGAATGACAGGAATGTGTTCTCGTTCGGACCTTTCTCTAAGGCTGACTGTAGCACTGGTACCTTGTGTAGTGCAGTGCAGTGTGAGTAAATTGATGTTTTGCATTTATATTAGAAGCCTTAAAGCCAATCAGTGCTGACATACCAACCTTTATGGTGCTCTCTGTTCCCAGTTTCTTTCTTGCAAAGATGTCTCAGCTGGGAAGGATACTGCGCTCTGGAGAAACAACAACACACATTAGAGATACACAGAAAGAAGAGGCAGTGTGTTTTCACAGTGACTTGTTACTTGTGTTCCTTCTATAGGAGTTTAACCTGTTAACTGGCAGTGTCCCGCCTGCGGGACGTTTGCAGTGCTTTCCAACTTTAAAGCCTTATAGCCAATAAAATTCCTTACACGTGGGTATATGGGGTGTGTTTTCAGATGAACCCACAAGGTTGCTGCTTACATGTGCAAAGTCAAGGCAGAGGTAAGACTCTGTGGGCCGTAGTGACTCGAGAGTGTTTACAGTACTTTTTCTCACTAAGAGATTGTATAAATATCTCAAAACAAGCTATATTTCGTCAACGAAGTGAAAAAGTGACTCACGACATTATTTATTAGAGGACTTTGTCCCTGATTCGACCAGTTTTATCGCTGCAGAATGAACACGAAAGAACAGCTGTTACTCTGAAGGTGTTTCAGAGTTAGGGAGGCGAGAAAAGGGCCCAGAGAAAGTACAGGAGGTGAGGAAAGAGCCTGGAAAAACAAAAGGTGGCGATAAAAGAGATTTGGAAACAGCAAAGGAGATGAGAAAAGAGCGTGGAGAAAGTAAAGGAAACAAGGAAAGAGCCTGGAAAAAAGTACAGTAGTCAAGAAATGGGCGTGGAAAAAAGATAAAAACTGGAAAAAGTGAGGGAGACAAGAAAAGAGCCTGGAAACGGCAAAGCAGGCAGGCAAAGAGGCCTAAGAAAGGAAAGAAGGTGAGGAAAGAACCTGGAGAAAGGAAAGGTGGTTAGGAAAGAGACTGGAGAAAGGAAAGGTGGTGAGGAAAGAGACTGGAGAAAGGAAAGGTGGTGAGGAAAGAGACTGGAGAAAGGAAAGGTGGTGAGGAAAGAGGCCGGAGAAAGGAAAGGAGGTGAGGGAAGAGCCTGGAGAAAGTAAAGGTGGTGAGGAAAGAGCCTGGAGAAAGGAAAGGTGGTGAGGAAAAAGATTGGAAACAGTAAAGGAGGTGAGAAAAGAATGTGGAGAAAGAGCAGGACGCAAAGAAGAAGCGTGGAGACAGTAAAGGATGCAAGGAAAGACACTGGAGAATGTACAGGAAGCGAGAAAAGTGGCTGGGGAAAACAAAGGAGCCAAGGAAAGAACCCGGAGAAAGTAAAGGAAGAAAGGAAAGAGGCAGGAGAAAGAAAAAGAGGCAAGAAAAGAGTCTGGAAAGAGAAAAGGAGGCCAGAAGAGATACCTCTGAAAATAAAGGTGACGAGAAAAGAGGACAGAAAAAGTAAAGGAGGCAAGGAAAACTCTTCCTTATCTCCTTTACTTTCTCCGGCCTCTTTCCTCACCTCCTTTACTTTCTCCAGCCTCTTTCCAGGCCTCTTGTACTGTCTCCAGGCTCTTTCCTTGTCTCCTTTACTTTCTCCAGGGTCCTTCTTAGCCTCCTGTACTGTCTCCAGGCTCTTTCCTTGTCTCCTTTACTTTCTCCAGGCTCTTTCCTCGCCTCCTGTACTGTTTCCAGGCTGTTTCCTGGCCTCCCTCACTGTCTTCGAGCTCTTTCCTTGACTCCTTTGCTGTTTCCAGTCTCTTTTCTCGTGTCCTTTACTGTTTCCAGTCTCTTTCCTCGCCTCCTGTACTTTCTCCAGGCTCCTTTCTCGTCTCCTTTACTGTCTCCAGGCTCTTTCCTTGCCTCCTTTACTTTCGCCAGCCTCTTTCCTCGCTTCTTTTTCCGTTTCGAGTTTCTATTCTCACCACAGTGTTTCCAGTTCCTTTTCTCGCCTCCTTTACTCCTTTCCAGGCCTCCCTCACTGTCTTGGGGCTGTTTCCTCGTCTCCTTTACTGTCTCCAGGCTCTTTCCTCACCTCCTATAGTTTGTCTATCCTCTTTCCTCGCCTCTTGTACTGTCTCCATGCTCCTTTCTTGTCTCCTGTACTTTCTCCAGGCTCCTTCTTAGCCTCCTGTACTGTTTCCTGGCTCTTTCCTCGCCTCCTTTACTCCTTCCAGGCCTCCCTCACTGTCCTCGGGCTCTTTCCTCGACCCCTTTGATGTTTTCAGTCTCTTTTCTGAGGCCTTTTACTTAGTACAGTCTCTTTTCTCGGCACCGTTAGTCTTTCCAGGCTCTTTCCTCACATCCTGTACTTTGACCATGCTCTTTCCTTGCCTCATTTACTGTTTCCAGTTCCTTTTCTCGCCTCCTGTACTTTCTCCGGCCTCTTTCTTTGCCTCCTTTACTTTCTCCGCCTCTTTCCTCGCTTCTTTTACCGTTTCCAGTTTCTGTTCTCACCACAGTGTTTCCAGGTTTTTTTCTCACCTCCCTCACTGTCTCCAGTTTTTATGTGTTTTCCGTGCCCTTTTCTCGCCTCCTTTACTCCTTTCTAGGCTTCCCTCACTGTCTTCGGGCTGTTTCCTCGACTCCTTTACTTTCTCTGGCCTCTTTCCTCGCCTCCTATACTTTGTCTATCCTCTTTCCTCGCCTCTTGTGCTGTTTCCAGGCTCTTTGCTCTTCTCCTGTACTGTTTCCAGGCTCTTTACTCGTCTCCTATACTTTGTCTATCCTCTTTCCTCGCCTCTTGTACTGTCTCCAGGCACTTTCCTCATCTCCTTTACTGTTTCCAGTCTCTTTCCTCGTCTGGTTTACTTTCTCTGGCCTCTTTCCTCGCCTCCTGTACTTTCTCCAGGCTCCTTTCTCGTCTCCTTTACTGTCTCCAGGCTCTTTCCTCGCCTCCTGTACTTTGTCCGTCCTCTTTCCTTGTCTCCTTTGCTGTTTTCAGTCTCTTTTCTCAGGCCTTTTACTTACTACAGTCTCTTTTCTCAGCACTCTTCTCTCTTCTTCCTCTTCTCCTGTACTGTCTCCAGGCTCTTTCCTCGCCTCCTATACTTTGTCTATCCTCTTTCCTCGCCTCTTGTACTGTCTCCAGGCTCCTTCTTAGCCTTTTCTACTGTTTGCAGGCTCTTTCCTTGCCTCCTTTAGTATCTCCATCCACGTTCCTCGTCTCTTGTACTGTTTCCATGCCCTTTTCTCACCTCCTTTACTCCTTTCCAGGTCTCCCTCACTGTCTCCAGGCTGTTTCCTCGACTCCTTTGCAGTTTTTTCCTCACCTCCCTCACTGTCTCCAATTTTTATGTGTTTTCCATGCCCTTTTCTCGCCTCCTTTACTCCTTTCCAGGCCTCCCTCACTGTCTTGGGGCTGTTTCCTCGTCTCCTTTACTGTCTCCAGGCTCTTTCCTCGCCTCCCTTACTGTCTCCAGGCTCCTTCGTAGCCTCCTCTACTGTTTTCAGGCTCTTTCCTTGCCTCCTTTAGTATCTCCATCCTCTTTCCTTGCCTCTTGTACTGTCTCCAGGCTCTTTCCTTGCCTCCTTTAGTATCTCCAGACTCTTTCCTCGCCTCTTATACTGTTTCCAGGCTCTTTACTCGCCTCCTATACTTTGTCCATCCTCTTTGCTTGCCTCTTGTACTGTCTCCAGGCTCTTTCCTCATCTCCTTTACTGTTTCCAGTCTCTTTCCTCATCTGGTTTACTTTTTCCGGCCTATTTCCTCGCCTCCTGTACTTTGTCCACGCTCCTTCCTCATCTCCTTTGCTGTCTCCAGGCTCTTTCCTCGCCTCCTGTACTTTCTCCGACCTCTTTCCTTGTCTCCTTTACTGTTTCCAGTCTCTTTTCTCGGCACCGTTAGTGTCTCCAGGCTTCTTCTTAGCCTCCTGTACTGTTTCCAGGCTGTTTCCTGGCCTCCTTTACTCCTTCCAGGCCTCTCTCACTGTCCTCGGGCTCTTTCCTCGACCCCTTTAGTGTTTGCAGTCTCTTTTCTCGGCACCGTTAGTCTTTCCAGGCTCTTTCCTCGCCTTTCCTCGGTAAAAGAAGCCTCTTTCCTCGCTTCTTTTACCGTTTCCAGTTTCTGTTCTCGCCACAGGTTTCCAGGTTTTTTCCTTCACCTCCCTCACTGTCTCCAGTTTTTATGTGTTTTCCATGCCCTTTTCTCGCCTCTTTTACTCCTTTCCAGGCCTCCCTCACTGTCTGGGGGCTGTTTCCTCGTCTTCTTTACTGTCTCCAGGCTCTTTCCTCGCCTCCTATACTTTGTCCATCCTCTTTCCTTGCCTCTTGTACTGTTTCCAGTCTCTTTCCTCGCCTTCAGGCTCTTTCCTTGTCTCCTTTACTTTCTCCAGGCTCCTTCTTAGCCTCCTGTACTGTCTCCAGGGTCCTTCTTAGCCTCGTCTACTGTTTCCAGGCTCTTTCCTTGCCTCCTTTAGTATCTCCATCCACTTTCCTCATCTCTTGTACTGTCTCCAGGCTCTTTGCTCTTCTCCTTTACTGTCTCCAGGCCCTTTCCTCACCTCTTGTATTGTTTCCAGGCTGTTTCCTTGCCTCCTTTACTATTTCCAGGCGCTTTCCTGGCCTCCCTCCCTGTCTCCAGGCCCTTTCCTCGCCTCCTGTACTTTCTCCAGGCTCCTTTCTCGTCTCCTTTACTGTCTCCAGGCTCTTTCCTCGCCTCCTATACTTTGTCCATCCTCTTTCCTCGCCTCTTGTACTGTTTCCAGTCTCTTTCCTTGCCTCCTTTAGTATCTCCATCCACTTTCCTCTTCTCCTGTACTGTCTCCAGGCCCTTTGCTCGCCTCCATTGCTGTTTCCAGTCTGTGTTGTTGTGTGTGTAGCCTATTCCAGCTATCATAGGGCGAGAGGCAGGGTACACCCTGCACAGGTTTCCAGCATGTCGCAGGACGAACACAAAGAGACAGAGAACCATTTACAATGACCAGTAACCTGACCCCACTAATGCTTCAAAGCATTCACAGTATTGTTCTTCTCCAAAAATGAAAAATTTTTTGTGCTATTACTTCTCTTGTTTGTAACTTGTATAATTTTCAAAATATTCAAAATATTTATGAATTTTTTTGCCGTATTCAAATGAATGGGGTAAGCTTCAAATCCTCTTCAAACCCACCCTACTTTGAAATGTAACTACAACAGCATACTTTCAGCTAGAGACACTATTCAAGCTTTAATACAAAGCAAAGACTTCCAGCTATTCAGGTAGTACTCTGTTTGTGAACATCGTTTGCAGTAACATTTTCATTTCAATTGATTTTATGTTTTTATTTTTTGTTGTTTGGACTATAACGAGCAGTGTGCATGCGTGATGTTCGGTGCCGCCCGTGGGCTGTTTGTAGTGCTTTCTGAATTTGAAGCCTCATAGCGTCACAGTAACGCTGCAGTCCACCTTACAATGATTTTAGATGACAGACTAGACCCTTCAAATTGGATTGACACCTCATTTGGCCAATCATGTTATGAAATGGTTTTTCCATAGCCAATAAAAGCCAGACAGCATGATGTGGCTTCTCTGGACATGCCCCAAAATGTTTTCCAGTCGTTCTTTTTGGTCGACTCTGACCCAAAATCCAAAACCACAGCTGTATAGCCAATAAAATTCCTGACACATGGGTATATGGCGCTATGGGGTGGGTTTTCACATGAATCCATAAACTCCCTGTGTAGTCTGTGCATCCTCCATATGTGAAAACTGGGCAGGAAGTAAGTGTGTGCGACGTCATGCGTAAACAGTGTTTACAATTCTTTTTCTTGCCAATGGATTGTCAGAATGCATCAAAAACAAGCTATATTTATTCAAAGAAGTGACTAAATGACTCACAAGACTGGATTATTATTTATTAGAGGATTTTAGCGGTGATTCGACCGGTTTTATCGCTGCAAAATCCCACGAACGAACAGCTGTACTCTGAAGGTGATTCGTATTACGTTTTATTCTCAGCTCGTCCTCGTATTATATGCTGTTTAGATGTAAATATGTATGTAATGGTGAGCTTGAAGTGCACCATTACATCAAGAATATCACCATACGCTGTTGTTACGCCGCTTATATTGTGTGTATGTGCTTTGCATAGTGAAACTTACAAGAGCAGTGTTGGTGGAAGGGAAGGTTGTTTTACGTCTTGATAAGGCTTTCACGGGGGTCTATTATTAGGCGAGGCAAAAATTGTCTAATTTTTCATATGTTCCAAACTTAACCTGTTAACTGGCTGCTCCAAAATCAACAAAAACGCCTAAAAAAGCATACCCAAATTACATCAGCTGCTGTTCCTGAACTCTTTGGAGTACATGCAAAAGCTTGGTGTCTTTGTAAAGAAGACAAGCTATATTTTTCATTTTTGCAGTCAAAATTGCTGTAACTGTAATGAATATGTAGCTATTAAGTTTTGAACACAAAAATGAGACAATTTTTACCTTGCTTAGATTTTTCCTGTTTGTTTTCGTGCAACTACACCCTGAGTGTAGAAGGTGTGGACTGGAAAATATAATGAAGCTGTAGAATGAAGTCTTTTCAACGTGGATCTTATATCAACAACCTACTGTTTTGTAAAGGTTTTTGTGTGTTGATCTCAGGCATGGTCTCACATGTGCCATTTGGAGACGCCGAGTGCCACATGTGAGCAGCCTTTGTTATACAAACGTCAAATGGCTGTAACTCCTCAATGCTTCAACATAGTCATCAATGAAGCTCTAATCAAAGATCCCAGATAGCAAAGCATTTCGGGGCAGACCTGCCCTCAAGGCAGCCCAGGCTGTTCCTCAGTTCAGGCCCTCCGGATAGGACAGCGGCTCCGCTCTGGGCCCACAGTGGAGCCCCTTCAGCAAACGCACCTTTTTTTTTTTTTTTTCTTTTTTCAAAAGTTACCGGCTGCTCTAACATCATCAACTCATCGCGTTACCTGTTCAATAAACTTGTCCTGGTAGGATATCATGAAAGTAACTGCTTTATTTGTTGTTTTTATTCAGAAATTTGAGATTGTGCTGGTGGAGTTAGCTTATAGCACATTAGCTACCATCATATTAGCTAACATAGATGGAAGCTCTGAGTTTAAAAGTTCAAAAGGCCCTTCAGGGATTTATTTCACTGGGGCAGTTTAGGTGGGTGTCTCTGTAGTTTATGTCATTACGGGCCAAGAACATGAATGATTTTATTGACCCTTTCCAGGACTGACTGCAGGTAAAGTTAAGCTAGCACAGCTAATCTGGGAGCATCTGTCATTTAGCTAGATAGAGAGAGGGGGGCCATAAAGGTCATCTTCTGAATGCTTTATCACACTGAGATGTTTGATCTGTGAAGGCTGAGACTGAGGTATGATCTGCAAAAGATCATAAAATGAAATTATTTATTTTATTAAATTCAGCAGCTCCTCATATTAACTGACCTTGAGCTCATTCATGATCCAGTTTTTGCTTCCTTGTTGCTGCTCCTGTCTGTACACATATATCCCGTCATTTCCCAGAGTTAATAAACAACAATGGATCAGAATCTGGATGTTGATCTGAACAGACTCTAGGACATAGAAATGTCATCAGTTTCTTTCAGGTGAATCATCTTTATTAATATTATATCTCTATGTTGTGTTGCAGCCTGCAGCTCACTGTTGATCTTGTTCAGGCCGTCTCATCTCTGCACGCTGCCTAATTAAGGTAAATACAATCTGAACTTTGCTTCAGTGACTCTTTGTTCAGATGTTGTGTGAAGAGAGTCTGTGTAACATCAGAAATCTATATTAACTAATGCACCTGTAAAACATCAATTATGCAGCACTAACACTCTGTTGTGGTTATTTCTTCTGATGTCATGCTCATGCAGGTGGATGTGACCATGGAGGAGCCAGAAAGGAGGAGGAGCTTTGATACCAGGTCAGCTGTGAGCCACAGGGGTCATCATCTTTGTTATTAAGTTTAAAGGTGTTGTTGCTCATGTGTTACCTAATCTTAAGGAGGAGCTGCCTGTAGTGAGGGCAGTGAGTCTGTGTTACCTCGCTTGTGCCTTTCTGACCATTTGACAAACATAAATATATTTCATGCTTGAGCAAATGAAGCTTTTTAAAAATATATAAAAGCAGGCAGATATCAGTCAGTCAGCACATTTTACTGTGAATCTCACATCTGACAGACACTAATTAGAGTGTTGCTGAGTCGGCACATTTATGTTTTGGACATTTATTTGAGGAAATTAACAATAATAATGATACAGAATCATGAAGAACCTCACTGCATTTTTCCTGCATGATTATTGTTGGCTTGTTTTTCATTTATTTACCCAGCCAAAGTTTTCACACTGGATTAACAGTGCTTGGTAGCTTCATCAATAGGAACACGCACTTGTGCATATGTAATATAACACATTACTTATGTATGACTGCAAGTATTATATGATACTGATTGAAGTTTTTTCTCCCTCTCTGCTCTCCACTATAGATTTCCTCCATCCTGGCTCCCTTTCTGTGAAGATGTTGGAGGAAGATCAGTTAGAGCGGGAAGAATGTGGGAAAAATCAGCTGGATGCGTGGAAGATGTTCCTGCTGTGAGAGTCATGTTTAAAAGAGTCTGCAGCCACAGAGCAACGCTGTCACCAAACTGATTGTTTCTGTTCTGCTCTTTCACTTCTGTTGTCTCTCTTTAATTCTTAGTTTCCTCTCCTTTCCTCTTGTATTTATATTCGTAGACATACATACGCAGACGCCGCATTGATCAGGGCGGCCTGTTGCTGTGACACGTCAGCACATCCGCCTTATTGGATGTGGCAGATCTGAGCTGTAAACTAATCCAGGTGAATGGACTGAACTTCATGAAGCACCTTTCTACAAAGTTCTGTCAGTTAATGTGTCTCACTCACACATTCAAACATGCACTTAATCTGATAATTACATATGTTGAATAATCCAGGTATGTTAGGGTGCAGCAGCAAACCAGCGTCTGTATTTCTAATGTTTTTATGAGTGTTTACAGCTGTTTGTAAAGCTGTTACTGTGACGATAAATGTCTGCAATAACCAGATCCTGACATGGAGATATGACATCTGCAGGTTTATGAATAAAAAAAACTTTTATATTCACTGATTTTTAGCCATTTAAATATTATTAATGAAAATCTTTAACACAAAATATCAACAAAGGTTACAAATTAAAATAAGACACTGCAATAGACACTGATCTACTTTATTTTATTTTAGCAATGAAACTGTATACTAAAATTATAGATCCATGTTTTATTGGATAGAATAAAATTTTATGGTTAAAAAGTAAAACAAAAAAAGAGCTGTTTCCAACGTTTGTAAAGTGCTTCATGAATTAAATGTAATATTATAATCACACAAATGCAGAAACAGAGTGAGGAGCAGACAGCAGCAAACAGAAGGTCTGAAGATCAGTCTGTATCAGAGTCGTTAGCTCAGGGAGATGCAGTTCAGTTAGAGTTTCATTGTTTGGAGGCTGGTTTCAGCGTCAGACTACATGGTATTATCTGCAAGTTATGTTTTCAAAATTTTGTTATCGCCAAATACAATTTTTTTTAAAAATTGTTCACTCTTACCTGTGAAAGGTGAGCCCATGTGATCCAGTTTCAACTGTAAAACGATTTGAACAAGCACCAGAGTGATGCACTGCTCTGTTTACTTTTGCCACATCCAATATGGAGGGGATGTTGACGTCAGTGCTCAATGCAGCGTCTACGTATATATGTCTATGTCTATGTTTATATTGTCTGTATTCAGTTTTTTGTGGTGTCAGCAAAGAATGGGTGGATGCCTTCCCTGAGTTTAGCAGCATATAAAGCTGCATGTTTCTAAGTTGAGTCTTGTCTCATGAGTCTGCATTAGGATCCAGTTCCTGCCTTCCACACAGCAGTTTATGGTGACTGACTCATTTTTACATTACACTTGTTATTATGGAAAGAAAAAAAAAAAAAAAAATCAACTTTTAGCTGCGACAGCTTTGCAGGGTTTTCACAGAAGTGCAGGATTATCAAGTTCAGTGGTTCCACATTTTACTGACATCTAATAAGACCTCAAACACACAGATCCTTTTGTAGCAAATTATTAAGTAAGCACATTCTTAATTATTATATTGAAGCATGGGTGGAAGGTTTTAAGCATTTTTACCTATTCTTATAATTAGACTAGGTCTGCAACAATTCCTTGACTAACTGAAATAATAAAATAATTGATAGTTTCAGCCCTACATCAGACAGATTTCATGCTTTAGGGCTGCGGTTGACAATAATACTGTAACCTGATGTGTTCAAAGAAATTTCATTGAAGTGCTGCTGCTTGTGTGATCACAGATGCAGAGTCGTGTTTCCCAGGCTGCCCCTGAACACATCCTAAAGCAGGGCTCTTCAACTCCAGGCCTCGAGAGCCCCTGTCCTGCAGGTTTTAGATGTGTCTCTGCTTCAACATACCTGAGACAATATAGAAGTCATTAGCAGGACTCTGGAGAACTTGACTGCATACTGAGGAGGTAATTCAGCCATTTGATTCAGGTGTGTTGGATCAGGGACATATCTCTTGACGCCTGCACTGATAGATCATGGCTCTCTGACAGCCACGGCAGAGTTATTAATTTATTAATACAAGCCCACTTTTACTCTTTAACTTTAAATACAAACGGCAGAGTTTAAGCAGCTGTCAGTGTACCAGTGAGAAACTTCCACATTACTCTGGGGGAGGCTGGAAAACTTCAATGTAAGTGAAGCTCTGCTGAGCAGTGTCAGTGACACTGAGGTGAGCTGCTGAGGACATCCTGACATCAGTGAGCCCTGGTGTTTATACTGCTGTTAGCCTCTGTCAGTGACACTGTCTTTGAAGTGGAGCCATCATTACAGACCTGCAACACTTAGCATAAACTCATACGAAGTGATAATGTGATCAGAAAGATCGGAGAGAAAGGGGGATATTAGAACACTCAAGTCTAAAGTTAGCTGGAATAATGTTAGCTTATAACCAGCTGTTGTTGACAGCTGTCCGGACAGCTGACGACAAGCCACAGAGAGCAATCCGGGCAGCATCTGTGAACGAACACGGAACAGCACGCTACGGATCCAAAACTGATCGTGAGCGGATCCGCGCCAGATGACATGCAACATAAACGGATCCATCTGGGCCGGATGAGCTGGGAAGTGACTGGAGCCGTTTCGGGTCCAGTCCTGTGTTTTTCCTGATCCGTAATTCTGATCCATTCCGGATCCGTCCCGCTGTGCAAGTGGACTCCAATCTGGACCGGTTTTGCGGGTCCGTTACGGAGTCAGTGGCACATCCGGGGCGGAGTCATTTTGCTATCTGGGATACGACCCTGAGGAGTCCTCTGCTAAACACAAACTTACTGACAGTGTGAATTAATTATAATTATAGACATATAAATCAGAGGTTGCCCTAATTTGTAAAAGAAGGAAAATGTTAGGCCTTCATTCACAGAAAACCCCAGTCTATTTTCAGTGATTCCTTCACACACACAAAATAAATTGCATATTGATCAAAAGTTACAGTAAATGTAAACACTACATATACACATAAAATAAAATACCACAAGCCTCCCAATAGTCATTCTCTGATACACAACTTACAACCCCCTCCCAAACAAATACCCCCAACCCCACAAACAAAACGTACACAAAGCATAAAGCTTTTTGTAAAACTTTAGACACTTACTGGTCAAAAAAGCTCTGAGCCATTGTCCTCCTCATCCTGCCATAATAAACGTGATAAAGACCACCGTGAAAGCCTTATCGAGACCTGTAACAACTTTCCCTGCTCCCAACACTGCTCTTGTAAATTTCCATATGCAAAGCACACACACACACACACACACACACAATGTAAGTCGGGTAACAACAGCCTACGGTGATATTTTCTGTGTAATGGTGGATGTCACGTATCATGAATCGCCTTCAGAGTACAGCTGTTTGTTCGCTGAATTTTGCGGCAATAAAATCGGTCGAATCAGCAACGAAATCCTCTAATAAATAATAATCCACTCTCTTGAGTCATTTAGTCACTTCTTTGAATAAATATAGTCTATTTTTGATGCATTCTGACAATCCGTTGGTGAGAAAAAGAATTGTAAACACTGTTAACGCACAACGTTGCACACACTTACTTCCTGCTCAGTTTCACGCACGGAGGACGCACTGACTACGCAGGGAATTTATGATTTCATGTGAAAACCCACCCCATAGCGTCATATACCCATGTGTCAGGAATTTTATTGGCTATACATCTGTGGTTTGGGATTTTGGGTCAGACTCGACCATTCAGAACGATTGGAGAACATTTGGGGGCATGTCCAGAAAAGTCACATGACACCGGTTATTACTGGCTCTGGAAAACCCATTTCATAACACAATTGGCCAAATGAGGTGTCAATCCAATTTGGAGGGTCTAGTCTGCCATATAAAATCATCGTGAGGTCGGACTGCAGCGTTACTGTGGTGGTTATTTCTGTCCAGAAGTTTTGTATTGGTGGACAGAGCCAGAATGCATGGAGGTGGTCATCATTTTTGTTGTTAAGTGTGCATTGTGTGCAAACATCTCAGTTCATTAACAACAAAAATATATTACACATTGTCAACTTCTAATTTCTGCCTTATCCAGGCAGGAGATATATATATATATATATATATATATATATATATATATATATATATATATATAAAATTTAAAACTACTTTTACCCCTGTTAAAATGTATTAATGAAGTGTCCCCAAATTTGCTGGATTCAAATCCCTCTAAAATGTGAACCCCTGGTCTGATTGTCAAAAACTAAACTGTTCTGTAATCTGTGTGAATAGCTCTATCAATTTAGCTTATAACCCAAACCACTTTCAAAATTTATCCAAGTACCTACATTTCAGGTTTTCACTTTTCAGTTTCACTTAAACCAATTAATGCATTCAACATAAAATAAAAATGTCAAACTTAAAATATCTCCTATGGGCCCCAATAATTAACCTAAAGCCGGCAATAAAAAAAATAAAATGATACTCAGATCAGCTGTTGCAGGCCTGAACGCTGCAGCCTCAAATTGCCGTCTCACCTCCAGGAAAAAATAAAAAGCGCTACCTTTGCTGATGATGTTAACCACACACAAACAGTCAAGGACGGCAGGAGATGAAAAGAGGCGATTCACGTGGATGGAAAGGGGAATCACGCGGCAGGCGATGCAGGCACAGTCCTCCCGCAGCGCCGACCGACTCCGTCGGCTCTCTGTCCTCGTCGTCAGCTCGCAGCTTCCCGCAGGCTTTGCTAATTGACTTCGCGGGTTGCTAGCTTCTTAGCACGGCACAGCCGAAAGCACTAGCCACTGTATTAGCAGCTCACTCAGCTAGTCTTTGGTTGAGTTGTCCACTCGGCCTCACCAACTCCACCAGCATTCGCGCTTTTAAAAGAGTCCTTGTCGAGCACTTTAACCGACTGATGATAAAAGCAGTCCATGATTCACTCCCATGTCTCCTTCGTTCTAACGTCTCCAACTTTACTCTCGCTCTCCATCACCCCTCATTTCCTGTCCATTGACCTGGGATGTGTTTGTTGCCTTACAAAAAGTTAAAGGTCATACAAATGAAATTTGACATTTTACATGTCGTTTTTCCCTTTTTTAAACAATTTCAAATATCAAACCTCATCGCTGTTTAATGAATTTTTAACAAACACCATTTATTAACTATGAACTTATTTATTTCTGCACGTATTACCATAAACATATTTTAACAGGGTTACACTTATATAAGCTTAATTATACTATATACAACTAGAAAAAGCATTTCCAGGGCAGTTTAAAACAAATAGCTCTTTTCAGGTTTTGAGAAAATCTTCTCCCTAAAATTACCATGGAGCTTAATGGAGGAGTTGGAAGGAACTCCCTCTACGTGAACCCTCACAGTTTAAAAAGTTTACATTTGTCAGGGTTGAGAGACACATTATTTGAAAGCAGAGAAGTGGCTCTACGGTTTGATAGTAAAATGATGGCTGTAGAGTGAATACTGTGGACACAGTGGAAGTTTAAATAGAAAATTTTCAGATGAAGAATTTGAAGTCTTCCACTGTGACACTTGGAGCTCTCACTCTAAGCCAATGCAAATCACGCATTATAAACTCTGAAAAGTGTGGGGAAAAAAAGTCCTTAAACTTAAACTGTCACTGTTCAAAAACCATTAAAGCTGTCAACAAACTGAGTAATACCTGAATAGGTCAAAGTCTTGGCTTTGTTTTAACGCTTGAATGGTGTCTCTAGCTGAAAGTATGCTGAAGTAGTTATGTTTTAAAGTAGGGCGGGTTTGAAGCGCATTTGAAGCTTCCCCATTCATTTGAATTCAATTCAATTTTATTTATATAGTGTCAAATCACAACAAACAGTCACCTCAAGGTGCTTTGTATTGTAGGTAAAGACCCTAGAATAATACAGAGAAAACCCAACAGTCAAAACGACCCCCTATGAGCAGCACTTGGTGACAGTGGAAAGGAAAAACTCCCTTTTAGCAGGAAGAAACCTCCAGCAGAACCAGGCTCAGGGAGGGGCAGTCATCTGCTGTGACCGGTTGGGGCTGAGGGTGTAACGTATTGTTGAAAATACGTATGGGGTACACGTCACGTTCTGTATGTCCTTAATTGGTATCCGTGCCTAGCTGTCAAGGCAGTTTGAAAAAGGCATCCTACAGCTATAATTAAAAAAGCACCAGTTAAGAGGAAGCTCCCGCCTTGTTCCTATCTATCTTGTACACAATATAAGTACATTACAGCGGGGAAAGAGACAGAACAAAAGACATGCTGTGGAGGAGAGACAGAGATTAATAACGCTTAATGATTAAATACAGAGTGAAGTATAAACAGAGTAAATAAGGTGAATGAAAAGAAACAGTGCATTATGGGAACTCCCCAGCAGCCTAGGCCTATAGCAGCATAACTAAGGGATGGTTCAGGGTCACGTGATCCAGCGCTAACTATAAGCTTGATCAAAAAGGAAAGTTTTAAGCCTAATCTTGAAAATAGAGAGGGTGTCTGTCTCCCGAATCCAAGCTGGGATATTATCCAACTCAAGCAGAATTAGATGATAGCTATCGAAGATTCTCAAAAAATAGGAAAATAGTGACCACGAGCTTCCTCACAGAGGTTCAGGAGGAGCTGTTTTATCTACAGTTAGAACAACAATTGCAGCTGTTTACTCCAGAGTCAGAGCTGGGGTTTTTTGACGGGGAGGACATTGATCAGCTGGGGGACTGCAATTCTACAAACTATTCGCATAGTCTGGGAAAGAATTGCAGCTGTCATATAAAGATGGTTGGGTCCAGAAAACCCCATAACAGCAGTTGTATTTTGTATCATGATTATTGTTGTTCATTATTTAATTTCTCATGATCACTGCATGTGAAGTACCTTCAAGCGATTCTGCACTTGAAGAACATGTCCTAGAATTCTATGTTTCTTTTAGCAGTGACAGAAAAAGCAACCAAGAATGACAGAAAATCCATTTAATTGGATTTAGATTGTAAATTCTAAGATGTAGTTTTAATAGAACCAAAGCAGCAATTGCCCCAAGTAGATTAACCCAACCCGTCACGACAGATGGCTGCCCCTCCCTGAGCCTGGTTCTGTTGGAGGTTTCTTTCTGTTAAAGGGGAGTTTTTCCTTCCCACTGTTACCAAGTGCTTGCTCATAGGGGATCATTGGATTGTTGGGCTCCTCTATAATACTGCCGGGGCTCTACAGTATTATAGAGGCTTGAGGCAATTGGTGTTTTAAATTGAAGTTACATAAATACACTTCAAATGTAACATAATTTATGAACGAATTGTCATTTTCTGTGAAAAAATTATAAATTCATACAATTATCTAAATCTACAAAATAATGTTAATAAAGATTTGAAATAATATGGTCTCATACACCCCACAGCCCCCTTAGTCTCACCTTGCTTGCAGCAGGTATCACTGCCATATAAACAGAACAGCTGCTTAATTTAAACAGACTAAGTTAACAGTTCTTCTGCACATATTTTAACGTCTGTATCTGTCTCTGTGAATCAGAGATAGAAGGAGTATGTGCTGACCTTTAGAGTAAAACAGGGTTGTCCACACTACACTACCTATAGTCTAAAGCAGGGGTCGGCAACCCGCGTGCGGCTCATCCAGGCTTAATCTGCGGCTCTGTGCGGCTCACGGAAGTAAATTATAAGTATCCAATTGAAGTGCATTTTATTTTTGTCAGTTCGGTTTTTGTTGTAGTTTTAAATTGGAACATTATTGTGTTCTTGAAATATTAAAATAAAATCATTTTATTTATCTATTTATTTATTTTCATTTCTCAATATATGCATCACTCGCGGTAGCCTGTCGGCTTCCGGTAGCGGCTACCTGCGTCCGCTAGTATTTGCGGCTCTCACTGTTTTGTTTTCCTTGGAAACCGGGTTCAAATGGCTCTTTCCGGATTACAGGTTGCCGACCCCTGGTCTAAAGGTTTCTTTCACATGTCATATGATGAAAAAACAGAAAAGAAATAACTGCTTTTTTCCTACAAACATGGTAAAATGAAACATGAAAATATTGACAGTATTTCAACTAGGGCTACAGCAATTAGTCGACACTGTCGACAATTTTCAACAGTAAAAATAATTGATGACGAATTTAATTGTCGACAATAGTCGTTTTTTATTACAGATGATTTTTTTAACAGAGGGAGACGACTTCCTGTCCGTCTATCTCTGGCATTCAGTGGCATGTTTAGTCATGGCGGCAACTGGTGAAAGAACACGGCGTGCTAGACGGTCCAAGGTTTGGGACAATTTCATACTCACTCGCTCACTCACTCCATTTTTTTTCTTTTTTAAATGGAGTGAGACGTCTTCCTATCCTTCTATCTCTGGCGAGCTTCACACCTGCGATCCAGTTGTTCAGTGATGACGTAAATTCCATTTCCGGGTCCAAAATGTCACATGATCAATAGACCCTTTTACAGCCTAAGTCATCAAAGGATGCGTGCGCATTTTGGCAACGGAAGTGAACTGCTACTCCATTTAAATCAATAAGAACGAGGAGACTGTGCAGCGTTTAAACGTGATTTAAAAACGATATCAGCATCAAAATGTCTGCTGTTGTGTGTTTGGCTGTCAGAATTTCTACTCTACCAAAAGTGGACTGAAGTTGTACCATATCCCAGGGGATCATGGCTGTTTAAGAGAAAACGGAGGTGTCTGTGGTTGCAAGCCATCAAATGTAGAAATGCTCACATTTGAAGCGCCCACCTTATGAAAATTAACCATGGTTTTACTATAGTTAAATAACCATGACTTTACCATGGTTTTTATAAACTATGGTTTTCTTAATTAAATCTATAGCTCCATTAATCTGTTTCACAAAACTATAGTGCAATAATGCATACATCAAACAATGAATAGGCTAATTCTAATGCAATAGCAAATGTAATTAAAAATCCTACTTCATACTTCCATCTAGCTATCAAAAAAGCAGCTTAAGAGCAATCAAAAACAGGAGAATCGTTAAATCTTTATATAATTTATATTTTTATTAATGAGTGTAATTCCGTCTTCATTTCCTGGGATGGCAGGTCCAGCTCCAACTCTGTGTGTGTAAGAAAGAGGAACAGGAAGAGTGACAGATAGTCACTATTAACTGCAAAAAAAAAACCCCAACAACAACAATATTGCATGCAAAGTGAATCTGAGCATGTGTTCACTGTTGAAAGAAATGTTAAATACACTTAAACTTACCGGATATTTTCGAAATTCTTGCTGGTGTCCTGGAGGCAACTGTGCACATCGCTGGTGTCCCAGAGGAGTGCCAACTTTGTTAACAGAGGCTGCTGGAGAGGACTGATTTTGACTTATTTGGGACTGTTCGGTGGAGGTGCATAACGGCTGTAACTGTAATAATTGAATTCAATAAGGACATAAAAACTTAGACTCCTGAGAATGTCAGAAGACGAAGTGGGAGCAGTCACTCCCATGGCAGGGACCAGCCATAGAGATGATGCAGGTTTTCTGTTCAGTATTGGAGGTAACCCAGTTGCACAGCTACAGTCACAGGTCCTAGAGCTGGGCAGAAAACATGATGAGATAATGTCAAGTATTGCTAACCTAGCTAATGTTCAAACACGGTCTGTTGTTTACCGTGTTTGAGGGGGTTCGAGACTCGGCCCTGAGATGTGGACTGCGTAAGCTGGTTAGAGAGAAACCTGACTCTAACCTATTTGATGTCAGAGATGAAGCAATAATGTGGTCCTGTAGGACACATTTTAGGGGTCTCCATTTTCCTTTTTGACTGCAAATTAAAACCCAATTAAAACCATAGTTACCAACAAATCACAGGGTTGAGCAGGTTCCGATGCAGGATGTTTATTAGACATCTTAGTAGAAATAGTTAAAAAGACACAGAGTAGCATAGTGAAGACTGAGATACACACACAGAGTAACAGAAAAGAAGAAAGAACCTGTTGATCATGCTCCGGCTTCCTCATCACACCCTCCGACTGAGGAGAGCCCGTGCTGAGATTACTGTAAGTATGAGTCCAAATAAAATCAAACTGTCCAAATGATCCATGGCGATGAGCAAGCTCTGTTGCAAAAAGTACTTAGAAATATACAAACACAAAAAACACAGAGGACAAAAAGTAAAAGCAAGAAGCCCTCCCGGGAGGTTGTGCCTTAGTAGTTGCTGGGAAAACGGACAACACAGACAAAGATTGTGGCTACATCTTCTCTTCTCTCCTCTTCTAATGGTGGTATTTATAATCTTTCCCTTTCTTTGTCTAAGATTTGTGCTGAGTCTGCACTTTGTAAGCATACATTAGAAACTGTCATTAATTCTACTTACATTATCTAAAAGGCACAAACATCCTGGAGCATCTTCCATACATCAACAAGACAATTTGAAAAATTGATCACAATAATTTGTCAGAAACAACCTCCTTGTGGCCATCCTATGGTACTCCTGGAGAAGGATTTACAACTGCCCACACTTGAACAGACCAGATATGAGGGAGAAAGTGGGGCCCAATTTGCCCCTAGACTTGTTGCTTAGACAGATTTACACTTTCTTGATTTGCATTTCCAAAATCTTTGGCTGTGCTACATAGGCAAGGTAGCCTATGGATAAGTCTACTGGACAGATGTATCCCTATTACCAGTATAAATCGAAAAATGGGCAAACAGGATGACTGGTGTCCTATACATGAACTCAAAAAGGGGCAGTTTCATGAGCTGAGACCCATAAGCATGAATTTGAATGAGAAACAGGTTCAAGACATGGCTAGAGCAGAAGATGAGTATGCTTTGAGGATGATCTGAGAGGGCCTGCTTGGGAGGGGTAGCAGAGCTTCTGGGGCCCTGAACACAAATAGGAGCAATTCAAACAGGCCTCAAATCTTCCTACTACTTTTAGACACACAATATGCATTTTATTATAGTGTAGAAAGCAGTTTAGTTGCAAATAAACAGAAGTAGGAATAATAACTTTAAATATCAACATTGGAATGATAAAAATATTTCCCAACAGTCCTTTGAAGACAGGCCCTGTAACACTGATGTGGCACAAAACTGAAACTTGGTAGGAGACAGCTGAGATGAGACTTTAGAGAAAACAGACTAAACCAGTAAAATACAAGCTGATCTGGTGGTTACTCTGCAGGAGGTTGTAAAAATAATTGCACAGCAGGGTAAGGTAATCACTGAACTAACTGATGCAGTTTGGGGACTCACTGAGTGGAACGTCAGCTCAGGGGGTGTTAATCGGGGAGGTAGACTGAAGGTCCAGCCCAAGTATACAAGTGATGGTCTGCCTATATGCCTACATTGTGAGGGTGTGGGACACATGGCCAGGCAGTGTGTCTGGCAAGCACACTGCCTGGCACACAATGGCAACCCGAGGAAGTCAGTCAGCTGCTGCACTTAGCTGCACAGCGCAGGGAAAAAGGAACCCTCCATTGCTGTGAGCCGAGCAATGCGAGGGAAGTCAGAAGGCTCAGAGAGCATTCTAACCAAAAACATTTTCTGGAAAAGGCTGTCGGCAAGTGTCCTAAACTAGATGTTCAGATAGGAGGTAAGTAACTTATTTTTTGAGTGCGGCCCAGTACCTACGGGCGGTACCTGGGGATATCTGATTTCAATTACACAACAAATGGTTTTCTTAACTAGAGGGGAAAGTGAAATGTCAAAAGTGTAACTTAAAGGGCCAAACTGTATTATATTTTGACATCAATTTGCGGGCCGGAAGCGGGGGGGGAGTGGCCCACGGGCCGGGAGTTTGAGACCACTGTTTTAGAACCTCTTTTCGGGACCAGATAACAAAGCAAAACTCTATTGCAGACCTGACAAAAATGCTCCTTGTCAAACACCCAGTAACTTCTACTTTTATTTTTGAGAGAAAGGAGAATGAGAAAGAGAAAGGAGATGATAGGATAGATAGATGAAAGGAAAACAGATGAAAGGATAGATGGATAAAGGGAAAGGAGATGAAATCGAGAAAATCGGCATACAGAGCATCGTGAACGAGTTCGCGGAGCGCAAGGCTTGTCGTATGCATTTCAAATAATAGGTGAGTAGGCCTAAAGTACTTCATATTGCAATTGTGTTGGTGAACTGTGGGCCGCTGTGCCGGTTTAAGCAAACTTAAAAGCTGCTGATACAGGCTCTGAGTTGAAATAGATAAAGTGGGTGTCAAAACACACACACACAGTAACAGTCAAAAGTTTGGCCACACGCCAGGCTGTGCAAAGCTGTCGTCTAAGCATGAGGTGGCTACTTTAAAAACCCTAAAATATAAAACATATTCTGGTTTAACACGTATTTGTTTTACTAAATAATCACATATGTATTTCTTCAGAATTTGGCTGACTTAGTAATAATCTGCATTGCAGACAATTTTTAAATAATGAAAAGCACTGAATTAAAAGGTGTGTCCAAACTTTTATGTGAAAAGCCTTTTGTGCTTATATAAGCTTCATTATAGTATATACAATAACACACGTCACTCAGACTTTAGTTCTCCATAGCCGCTTTTCCATATGGAACGAATCGCCGCCGGTCAACTCGACTGGCCGCGATTTGACGGCATTTCTATTAGAATCAGTTACACTTTGCTGGTCCTTTTCCTATGGAGAGCAGTTTCATTCAAAATGAAATAAATAAATAAATGAATAAATAAATAGTGCTATTGATAAATTATTAATAAATTTTCCATGAAATAAATAAATATCCCCATGAAATAAAATAAAATATTTTTAAAATACATTTTCATTATTATTTTATTATTTTATTTTAATTTATTTCAAGATTTATCTATTTATTTATATATTTATGTATTTATTCATTTATTTATTTCATAACGGAGTTTTATTTTGTGACACTTTTACTGTGTAAAGCTTTTATTATTTAACCCCGTTTTTCATTTGAAGCTCTTTTTATTTCATGTTCTTATATTCAAATGAGGGGGCGGAGTTTTTTTAGCGGAGTCTCGAGACCTAACTCGCGGGCTTCTCGCAGTAGCCCGCGCTGCTATATCGACTCCACCCACACTGTGGTGGTCCTGGGAAACACAACCGTGCCGAGTTGTGTTGGCTGAGTCTACGGGCGCCGAGTCGCTCGGTATGGAAAAGCGGCTCAAACCCTGGTAATGTTGCCATAGTAACCAGAATGTTATCGTTCCCCTTTGATGTCCCCAGAATTCAAACTGATGACATCACCTGTG
The DNA here is from genome assembly GCF_007364275.1 of Archocentrus centrarchus. Classification (NCBI taxonomy): domain Eukaryota; kingdom Metazoa; phylum Chordata; class Actinopteri; order Cichliformes; family Cichlidae; genus Archocentrus; species Archocentrus centrarchus. Next base: position 701,609 of record NC_044346.1, read on the forward strand.
TGGCCGCAAACAAAGCATAATATCCTGAGAAGGGACACATTTGTGACGTCACACTGGTTTTGCTCTTTGCGGTTATTTGATCCTTAAAAGCCTATAGGTAGGGCAGCGCACTCAGTGACAGAACTGAACTTTAAATTGTCAGCTGAACTTGCTTTATCCGCGAGCGCACCGATAGCTTTGATTTTGAGTAGGATTTATAGGAGTGTTACAAATACCATCAGATCTAAAATGAAAAGAATATTTGCAGCTGTTTGCTCCAGAGCCAGAGCTGCTGCTCTCTCTGTGGGTCGAGGAATAATTTTCATTGGGAGGACATTGGTCAATTGTGGGTCTGTAATTCTACAAACTATTCTCAGAGTCTGGGAAAGAATTGCAGCGGCCATACAAACATTGCTAGAGCCAGAATTCTATAAATCAATAAGAATAGCGCTTGAAACAATGTTTTATTTCCTTCTTTATCCGTCGGAAATTATTTGACATGCAATGGCATGCCAAGTACATTCAGGCTATTGTGAAATGGGAGAACATTTCCTTAGACTTATGTTAACGTACTGTCATGGGCACAATACAGTATTCAGATTATTCTAATATGAATAATACGAAAAACAACCAAGAGTGACAGAAGATCCATTTGAATGGATTTACATTGGGACGACCGAGAGAAACTCAGAACAGGGCAGAAGAACCCACGTCTGTGATTGACAGAAACGCCTGTGAGCTACCTCCAATGAAATATTATCCAACTCAGGCAGAGTTAGAGGATATCTATCAAAGATTCCCAAAACTGGAGTGGCCTCCTGAGATCTTCTAGCTGTTTTCTCTACAGTTAGAACAACAATTGCAGCTGTTTACTCCAGAGCCAGAGCTGGGGGGTTTTTGGACGTGGAGGACATTGATCAGCTGGGGGACTGCAATTCTACAAACTATTCGCATAGTCTGGGAAAGCATTGCAAACAACAACCAAGAATGACAGAAGATCTATTTCAATGGATTTACATTCTAAATTATAAGATGTAGTAGTTTTTATAGAACCAATTGCCCCAAGTAGATTAACCCAACCGGTCGCGACAGATGACTGCCCCTCCCTGAGTCTGGTTCTGTCGGAGGTTTCTTCCTGTTAAAGGGGAGTTTTTCCTTCCCGCTGTTGCCAAGTGCTTGCTCATAGGGGATCATTGGATTGTTGGGCTCCTCAATAATACTGTTGGGCCTCTACAGTATTATAAAGGCTTGAGGCAATTGCTGTTTTAAATTGAAGTTACATAAATAAACTTCAAATGTAACATAATTTATGAATGAATTGTCGTTTTCTGTGCAAAAAAAAAATAAATTCATACAATTATCTAAATCTACAAAATACTGTTACTAAAGACTTGAAATAATATGGTCTCATACACCCCACAGCCTGCTTTAGACTCACCCTGCTTGCTGCAGGTATCACTGCCATATAAACAGAACATCGTGTCAGACTAAGTTAACAGTTCTTTTTTAACTTCTGTATCTTTACTGTAGATTAATCCTGAAATTATTGAAAATATAAAATAAATGTAGAAGTATCAGGATAACATTACAGCCCCATTTCATAATAGAAAACCCTTCAGTAAATTCTGCAAAACTATTTTGGCCTCAGGAGAGAGAGAAGACACAGTTTAACAACATGTAGCATAACTAAAGGGATCACATGACCCAGCCTTGACTGTAAGCTTTATTAAAAAGGAAAGCTTAAAAGAGGGTGTCTGACAGCTGTTCATCTGTCTTTCAGCATTAATATACAGTCTACCTAGGCCGGGTCCTTCGAAGGATGCGGTCCCTGAATTTGAACACAGCTCTCTACTGGTGAAACTGTGCCAACTTTGTTTTACAGGGAAGAAAAAGTACTATATATATATATTTTTTATGGTTGGAGAAATGGACTGTTAAATTGATATCGGCAGCAAACCTGACTAAAATGTTTTGTATGAAGTATCCATTTCCCGTGTGTTTACTACCACATTTTAAATAACCTTAAGCTAAATGTAAAAGTTGATAGCTAAATAAGGGCCATTTCATAATTATGTGATTCAATTAGTCAACTAATCGTTTCAATAGTCGATGACTAATTGACTGTCAAAATAGTCATTAGTCGCAGCCCTAATTTCAACCACAAGATTCAATCTGAAGATACCCAACGTTCCAAATTCCATACTTGGCACTTATACATGTGTGAATGTTTGATAGATAATGCAGAATTTATATAATTAATAAAAACATGAATACTTAAAAAAACATAAATACTTAACATCCTGCAGATGAGCTTCGTTCCACTCTGCTATGCTATCTAACCTGTGAAATCACAGAGATTGCGATCCACATCACTCTCATGCTTGTTCTTGTTGATAACAGCAGTCATTCCTGCAGCAGTGTTAAACTCCTGCAACATATTGTAGCTGTTCATCCTAAGCAAACTCTCTGGGTTCACTGGTCCCTCACGGATCTCTGGAGACCTGGGATTGATCATGTGTAACTATGCATCATACTGGTCGATGCACCATAGCTCAAATGGAACTTTATAACTGGATGTGTGTACACTACAAGAAATGTGGAACAAACCATGACACTAATCCATTGTCAGCATGTCAGCCATGCTGACAATGGATTAGTGGACCTTTACTGTGACAGTGTCACAACAACATCATGCACCACGCAAATTAGGCTACAACGACATAGCCAGCTTGAATAGACTGGTTCACAGGACGAGCAAGTAAGCATCACACCCTGTGACCGTATCAAACTGGTGCTCAGAGGAGAGCGTTAAGTTTTGGCTAAAGATTTCCTGGCTTTGCATAACGACACACTGATAGCCTTGCTTATGTAAATGGTGCTTCCAGATGGAACGGGATGGGTTTGCCTTATTGAGTCCAAGTCTCTGTACAACAGCTGGATTATGGAAACGTGGGGCGTACATGAGATTGTGAGTTATTTAATCGTGATATTCACATTACCCAAAAGCAAATAGAAATTTGGATTTGCACATTGTATGAACTGACCTTTTTTTATGACGTGGTTATACACAAAGAAAGACATTACAAACCATATCAGTTTCATGTGTTTTTATTGACGCTTAGTGAAATGCAAAGGTTACAGCATGATACATGATGCATGATGCATGGCAGGTGTCTAAAACAGCCTTCGTGTGTTCGCAGTGATAACAAGCATGATTGACAGGATTGTTGTATATTTCCCATAATGTACCTGTGACATGGCTGTTGCCTTCCACTGAGACAGAGAATCTGTGCTTAGTAAAGCTCGACATGAGCACCTTATAAATTATGATAAAGGGTACCTCAGACATGATAAGCGAAAGCATTTGCCTGATCTAAATGCCACTCCATTTATTACGAGAGTTCCAAGCTAATATAGTTAGATTTGGAGTAGGCGTGGCAACTGACAGACCGCACCTGATGATTGTGGGGGGGGTCCACCAAATCCCGGTCATGACAGGGAGGTGGTTAATCATGGCATATCTGGTGTAGTGTCTGATATTATTGAAATCACATTAAGCACTGTCGGCAGTCACCACGGCCTACATTAAACCAGATGATTATGAGTGTCTTTACGACATCGCAAGCCAATCCAACAATGTGAAACCCAAAGGGTGGTTCAGAGATGATAACTATACAGTCTATTTCACAGAACCCAGGGTACGCTGGCATGCAGCAGATGCCAGCGTACCCAGCACGGGCAGACAAGCCTGGTCAGTGTATGATCGAACTTTGCGAAATCAGCGGTTCAGCTACACATTTTGGGTTTGCTCACAAGGAAACCGAGTCTCAGTTAGCGCTTATGCGAAAACATCCCAAGAGTATGGACGTACGAATCATAGAAAAGTGTATGGGTGGTGTCGTGGAGATAAAAGCTATTCGACTAGATGACAAATAAGTAACATTTAAGTTTCCACAGGAATGTGTGACTTGGACACTTGGTCTTGTGTATGCCACTGTTGATAAACAGAGTGGGGAGAGAACCTCGATCTACAATGGTCATCTCCGGTAGGCAGATGCATATCAGAGGTTTCATCCAGGATATGTTATGGCTCTCCACAACTTGACCGAACTTGTGAACTAGCTGATGGCTATACCATGGATTAGGTCGATAGCCCTAAAAGTGAGAGGGAGGAATGCACTAATTTATCACTGTTAGATGAAAGGTGGGAGAAGTTTGTGGATCACCTGGGTGATTTTTGGTAGGGGCCCGGTGAGCTACCGATGTATGATGAATTACATGAATAAGCAACTCGTTGGGGATATGGCTGTGACACAGGGCGTAGCAAACTGCGACGGTAATGTATGTTCGATATTCACTCGGGTTGAAGGTGGTACTATGGTACTGGACGTAATTTTGGTAGACCGCCACTTTGTGTGTAGTGCTCTAGCAGGAAATGCTATATTCAGTTACCTTTTTTCTATACTGTCCGAAATACGGCATCCTGCCTGATATCGAAAGTTGACGATGATAAAATCTGCTCGGATTGCATGTTTTCTGTGTCAGACCTTGTTGATCAAATGTCAGGTGCTAAGGCAAATATGGGAGGCTATTACAATGGATAGACTACTATGGATGTCACCCTACAATGCATCATTGATGAGGCATGTGACAAATGCTCTACAAGTGTGTCATGATGTTAAACCAGCTGCTGTTATTTACAATCTGGATGAAAAGTGCCCTAGTTACCTATTCAGCATTGTGACACTAGACCAGGGGTTGGCAACCTGTAATCCGGAAAGAGCCATTTAAACCCGGTTTACACGGAATAGCCGCAAATACTAGCGGAAGCCGGTAGCGGTTACTGCGAGTGACACATATATTGAGAAACTAAAATAAATAAATAAATAAAATGATTTTATTTTAATACTTCAAGATCACATTAATGTTCCAATTTAAAACTACAACAAAAACTGAACTGAGAAAAATAAAATGCACT